>NW_022437104.1:525193-525898 GCF_009761245.1 Sapajus apella
AATATCTTTACAAGCAAGTATAATCTTTTTTTTTTTTTTTTTTTGGGACGGAGTTTCGCTCTTGTTACCCAGGCTGGAGTGCAATGGCGCGATCTCGGCTCACTGCAACCTTCGCCTCCTGGGTTCAGGCAATTCTCCTGCCTCAGCCTCCTGAGTAGCTGGGATTACAGGCACGCACCACCATGCCCAGCTCATTTTTTGTATTTTTAGTAGAGACGGGGTTTCACCATGTTGACCAGGATGGTCTCGATCTCTTGACCTCGTGATCCACCTGCCTCGGCCTCCCAAAGTGCTGGGATTACAGGCTTGAGCCACCGCGCCCGGCCGCAAGTATAATCTTAAAGTGTTGTGTCTTCATGGAGGTTCATGAAAAGGATAAAAATAATCTGGCCAGGTGTGGTGGCTCACGCCTGTAATCTCAGCACTTTGGGAGATTGTGGCCGGTGGATCACGAAGTCAGGAGTTCTAGACCAGCCTGGCCAACATGGTGAAACCCCCATCTCTACTAAAAATACAAAAATTATCTGGGCATGGTGGTGCATGCCTGTAATCTCCGCTACTCAGGAGGCTGAGGCAGGAAAATTGCTTGAACCGGGGAGGCAGAGGTTGCAGTGAGCCAAGATCGTGCCACTGCACTCCAGCCTGGGCAACAGAGCAAGACTCCATCTCAAAAAAAAAAAAAAAAAAAAAAAAAAAAAAAAAAGC
>NW_022437104.1:525998-539470 GCF_009761245.1 Sapajus apella
CAGCACTGTGGGAGGCCGAGGCGGGTGGATCACGAGGTCAAGAGATCAAGACCATCCTGGTCAACATGGTGAAACCCCGTCTCTACTAAAAAAACTACAAAAAATCAGCTGGGCATGGTGGCGCGTGCCTGTAATCCCAGCTACTCAGGAGGCTGAGGCAGGAGAATTGCCTGAACCCAGGAGGCGGAGGCTGCGGTGAGCCGAGATTGCGCCATTGCACTCCAGCCTGGGTAACAAGAGTGAAACTCTGTCTCAAAAACAAACAAACAAACAAACAAACAAAAAAAAAAACAAAAAAAAACAACTATCTAATGAGTACTCTGAAATAAAGACACTGAAATACAGACCTCCGGTGATGACTTTCATATTATTCAATAGTACTGGATAAGAATTTCAAAAACTCCAGTGAAAAAAACTGGACTTATAAAACTGCTAATGCAGCAACAAGCACAATAAGAATTAATGACATGGGACTTAACTGATGGAGCATTTTTTTTGAGATGGAGTCGCCTTCTTGTCGCCCAGGCTGGAGTGCAGTGTCGCGATCTTGGCTCACTGCAACTTCTGACTCCCAGGTTCAAGCGATTCTCCTGACTCAGCCTCCTGAGTAGCTGGGATGTGGTGCTGTCCTGGTGCTGGTGGCAGTGTCTTTTAGCATGCTAATGTATTATAATTAATATATAAGCAGTGAGGATGACCAGAGGTTGCTTTTGTCACCATCTTGGATTTGGTGGGGTTTGGCCGGCTTCTTTACTGCATCCTGTTTTTTTTTTTTTAATTTTATTATTATTATTATTTTATATATATTTTTTATATATATATATTTTTTTTTTTTTTTAATAGAGACAGGGTTTCGCCATGTTGGACAGGCTGGTTTTGAACTCCTGACCTCAAGTGATCCACCCGCCTGCATCCTGTTTTATCAGCAGGGTCTTTATGACATGTATCATGTGGTACCATCCTGTCAACCTCTGCAACACCATCTCCTGAAATGAGACACAACTATTTAACTGAACAGGCTGGGCACAGTGGTTCACACCTGTAATCCCAGCATTTTGGGAGGCTGAGGGAGGAGGATTGCTTGAGGCCAGGAGTTTGAGACCAGCATGGGCAACACAGTGAGACTCCATCTCTACAAAAAATTAAAAATAAGCCAGGTGCGGTGGCTCACGCCTGTAATCCCAGCACTTTGGGAGGCCGAGGCGGGTGGATCACGAGGTCAAGAGATCGAGATCATCCTGGTCAACATGGTGAAACCCTGTCTCTACTAAAAATACAAAAATTAGCTGGGCATGGTGGTGCGTGCCTGTAATCCCAGCTACTCAGGAGGCTGAGGCAGGAGAATTGCCTGAACCCAGGAGGCGGAGGCTGCGGTGAGCCGAGAACGTGCCATTGCACTCCAGCCTGGGTAACGAGCGAAACTCTGTCTCAAAAATAAATAAATAAATAAATTAAATAAATTAAAAATTAAAAAATAAAAAATAAATTAGCATGGCATGGTGGCACACGCCTGTAATCCTAGCTACATGCAAGACTGAGGCAGGAGGATCCCTTGAATTCAGAGTCTGAGGCTGCAGTGAGCTATGATCATGTACTCCAGCCTAAGTGACAGAGCAGGACTATCCCTAAAACAAACAAACAAACAACGCTGAATCGACCTATTCTCAGGTCTAAAAGCCTGATTCAAGAAGATATGGGGCTGGCCGTGGTGGCTCACGCCTGTAATCCCAGCACTTTGGGAGGCTGAGATGGGAGGATCACTTGAGGCCAGGAGTATGAGAGCAGCCTGGGCAGCAAAGCAAGACCTTGTCTCTACAAAACAATTTCTTAACATAAAAAAAAACAATAAAAGACCAGGCGCGGTGGCTCACGCCTCTAATCCCAGCACTTTGGGAGGCTGAGACGGGTGGATCACAAGGTCAGGAGATCGAGACCATCCTGGTCAACATGGTGAAACCCCGTCTCTACTAAAAATACAAAAATTAGCTGGGCATGGTGGCACGTGCCTGTAGTCCCCGCTGCTCGGGAGGCTGAAGCAGGAGAATTGCTTGAACCCAGGAGGCGGAGGTTGCGGTGAGCCGAGAACGCGCCATTGCACTCCAGGCTGGGTAACAAAGAGCGAAACTCCGTCTCGAAAAAAAAAATTAATAAATAATAATAATAATAATAAAAGATACAGAACAGTGCACTCAATTTTTTTTCTGCTTGTTCCAATCTATGTTTCCCCCCCACCGTACCTATTTCTTATCTCAAAACGTCTAACCCAAATCTCTCCATAGTTAACGGTTCTACTTTAACATGTGAAACTTTCTGAAAATAAAGTTTCAAATGGGGGACTAGAGAAAACCAAAAATATTGCACCCTAAAATATATTTCTTTGATATATTTTGAGATGGCTATTCACAGGGCCTGCAGACAGAAATAGCCCTGCAAACTGCCTTTTGTGGAGGACATTTGCATCTGTAGACAAAATCTGCATTGATGAAATAAGGAGCCGGGCTTTCTCCATCCCCGCCCTCTTGTCTGGATCTGGCAAGGATTGGCTCGTGGGAGAGAGAGACTGAGAGTCTGACACCTATAGGGTCTGACAGAAAGGTATTCTGAAGGCTGCTACAAGTTATGTTTCTTTTTCTTTTCTTTTCTTTTTTTAGATGGAGTTTCACTCTTGTTGACCAGGCTGGAGTGCAATGGCGCTATTTCAGCTCACTGCGGCCTCCACCTCCCAGGTTCAAGCGATTCTTCTGCCTCAGTCTCCTCAGTAGCTGGGACTACAGGTTCCTGCCACCACCCCCGGCTAATTTTTTTGTATTTTTAGTAGAGACGAGGTTTCACCATATTGGCCAGGCTGGTCTCAAACTCCTGACCTCAGATGATCCGCCCACGTTGGCCTCCCAAAGTGCTGGGATTACAGGCATGAGCCACTGCACCCGGCCCAGTGAGGTTTCTTCTGCATAACAAGACTGCCTTTGCTAGCTAGGCCTTTCCTCTTCTCTCCCTCCCATAACCAGTCTTGCTATGCTCCTCTATTATTTCTGTAACCTCCAGATGGTATAAAACTTCAATCTTCTGGTTATTTCTTTGAGTTTTCACATTTTGTATGCCTCCGATTGTATTAGTTTGTTCTCACATTGCTATAAAGAACGACCGGAGACTGGGTAATTTATAAATAAAAGTTTTTTTTTTTTGAGACAAAGTCTCACTCTTGTCACCCAGGCTGGAGAGCAATGGCATAATCTCAGCTCACTGCAACCTCAGCCTCCCAGGTTCACTCGAGTCTCCTGCCTCAGCCTCCTAAGTGGCTGGGATTGTAGGCACCTGCCACCACGCCCGGCTAAATTTTGTAATTTAGTGGAGATGGAGTTTTACCATGTTGGCCAGGCTCGTCTCGAACTCCTGACCTCAGGCGATCTGACTGCTTTGGCTTCCCAGAGTGCTGGGATTACCGGCATGAGCAACCGCACCCAGCAGGAAAGAGGTTTAATTGACTCACAGTTCTACATGGCTGGGGAGGCCTCAGGAAACTTATGATGATGGCGGAAGGTGAAGGGGAAGCAAGCACTCCTTACCATGCTGAAGCAGGAGACAGAGAGAGCAAAGGGGGAAGTGCCATACTTTTAAACCATCAGATCTTGTGAGAACTCACTCACAAGTGAGTTCTTGAACAAGGGGGAAATCTGCCCCCATGATCCAATCACCTCCCACCAAGCCCCTCACCTGACTTGTGGGAATTACAATTCAACATGAGATTTGGGTGGGAACACAGAACCAAGTCATGTCACCCATGCACATGTGTCCACATTAATACATTTTGTATGCCTTTTCTTCTATTAAACTACCTTTTGCCAGTTGATTTTCAGTGAATGTTCGGAGAGTGAAGAAGTTTTCTCTTGGTCCTTACAATCAGTTAATAATATTTTTTTTTTTTTTGTCAGTGGTTAAAAATGCTTTTGTGAAAAAGAAAAATGCTTTCCTTATCTGTAATATAAGAGTGTCAGATGACAAATTACAACACATGTAGTTTAAAGATTTCAGTTGTCTTTATTCACGATTCTAGAACCAGGCCACACATCACTTCATAAATTTGAATAAGTGTTCCAGTGAGCAAAGCAGAAGAGGTTGGCTTCATAGACAGAGAGAGGCTGAAAAAAGTGGAAGCAAAGAATAAAGAGCGCATTAGGGCTGAGCATGGTGGCTTATGCCTGTAATCGCGGCACTTTGGGAGGCCAAGGCGGGTGGATCATCTGAGGTTGGGAGTTCGAGACCAGCCTGACCAAAATGAAGAAATCCTGTCTCTAAAAAATAAAAAATAAATAAATAAATAAATAAAGAGCACATTAGTCTTTCCTTTTCTTTTTGAGATGGAGTCTCGCTCCGTCGCCAGGCTGGAGTGCATTGGCATGAC
The DNA here is from genome assembly GCF_009761245.1 of Sapajus apella. Classification (NCBI taxonomy): domain Eukaryota; kingdom Metazoa; phylum Chordata; class Mammalia; order Primates; family Cebidae; genus Sapajus; species Sapajus apella. Next base: position 530,401 of record NW_022437104.1, read on the forward strand.
CTCGGCTCACTGCAACCTCTGCCTCCCAGGTTCAAGCAATTCTCCTGCCTCAGCCTCCTGAGTAGCTGGGACTGCAGGCACGTGCCACCACGCCTAGCTAATTTTTGTATTTTTAGTAGAGACGGGATATCACCATGTTGGCCAGGATGGTCTTGATCTCTTGACCTTGTGATTTGCCCACCTCGGCCTCTTAAAGTGTTGGGATTACACGCATGAGCCATCACGTCCAGCCTAGTCTTTTCAAAGCTACTGTTTTGTAAAGGGGAGACAGGGAGACAAAGCAACAGAAAGATAACTGATTAAAGCTGACTCTTGAACAACATAGATTTGAACTGTGTGGGTCCACTTATGTGCAGATATTTTCCAAAAAATAGATAGTAAAAATTTTTGGAGATTTGTGACAACAACAACAACAACAGGCTGGGCATGGTCGCTCATGCTTGTAATCCCAGTATTTTGGGGGCCGAGGCGGGCAGATCATTTGAGGTTGGGAGTTCAAGACCAGCCTGGCCAACTGGTGAAACCTTGTCTCTACTAAAAATATACAAAAATTAGCTGAGCATGGCGGCACGTGCCTGTAATCCCAGCTACTTGGGGAGGCTGAGGCAGAAGAATTACTTGAACCTGGGAGGTAGGGGTTGCAGTGAGCCAAGATTGCACTATTGCACTCCAGCCTGGGCAACAGATTGAGACTTTGTCTTAAAAAACAGCAACATCCACCGGTGCTACTTGCTGCGAAAAGAAAAGAAGAGGCTGGGCACGGTGGCTCATGCCTGTAATCCTAGCACTTTGGGAGGCCGAGGTGGGTGGATCACCTGAGGTCAGGAGTTCAAGACCAGCCTGATCAACATGGTGAAGCCCCGTCTTTTTTTTTTTTTTTTTTTTTAAAAAAAAGCAGAAGTGAAAGGAAGTAAAGTACATTTGGAAGAGGACATAGCCAGCAGCTTGAGAGATCAAGTGTGCGTAGTTTGACCTTTGACTAGGGGTTTTATACATTGGCATGCTTCCTGGGGGTCTTATGTTCCCTCTCCCCTGATTCTTCCCTGGGAGTGGGCATGAGCATGCGTAGTAGTCTTCTAGCACTTGGGAGGGAGCATGTGCAGTGTGTTTACTGGAGTTGTATGCATGCTTACTTGAGGCGTTCTTCCCTTACCAGTCAAATGTCCCTTGAAAGTCATATACCTCGGCCGGGCGTGGTGGCTCACGCCTCTAATCCAAGCACTTTGGAGGCCAAGGCAGGTGAATCACCCGAGGTCAGGAGTTCAAGACCAGCCTGACCAACATGGTGAAATCCCATCTTAAAAAAAAAAAAAAGAAGGTCATATACCTCTTAGTGCACATGCGTGAGTCCACTTGGCCAACTCTTGAGATATTAGGAAGCCACTTATCACTAGTTTCAGGTTTTCCTATCTATTGGGAGGCTGCCTTTCCCTGGCACTAGCTGCAGCCAATTATTATTTTAGAGAGATAGTTAACCGCCTGCCTGACCATCACCTGATGGTCACCTGACAGTCCTGTTGGTGGGGGAGGGGACAGGGCCCTCTCCTGCCCTGCTCATGTCTGATTAGCTATCCTACCCTACTGTAACAAAACCATGTAGCCTAGAAATATTGAAGACATTAAGAAAAAGGTGTGCCACGAATGCATAAAACATATGTAGATGCTAGTCTGTTTTATCATATACTACCATAAAATATAGACAAATCTATAAAATGTTAAAATTTATCAAAACTTATGGGCCAGGTGCAGTGGTTCATACTTGTAGTCCCAATACTTTGGGAGGCTGAGGTGGAGGATCGCTTGAGCCCAGGAGTTTGAGACCCGCCTGGACAACATTGTGAGACTCTGTTTCTACAAAAAATAAAAAATTAGCTGGGCGTGGGTGTGCTAGCCCATAGTCCCAACTACTTGGGAGGCTGAGGTGAGAGGATCACTTGAGCTTAGGAGGTCGAGGCTGCAGTGAGTGGTGATCAAACCACTGCACTCCAGCCTGGGCGACAGACCAAGACCATGACTGAAAAAAAAAAAAACCCCAAAACGAAACATGCACACAAGCTGGGTGTGGCGTTGCACACCAGTATTCCCAGCTACTTGGGAAGCTGGAAAAAAAGAAACTTAGGCACATACTTTTATTTATTTATTTATTTTTTAAGATGGGGTTTCACCCTGTTGGTCAGGCTGGTCTTGAACTCCCGACTTCAGGTGATCCGCCCGCCTTGGCCTCCAAAGTGCTGGGATTACAGGCATGAGCCACCGCGCCCGGCCCCGGCATACACTTAAAGACCGTATATCGTACCATTCCCAGTTGAGAGAAATATAAACAAATATAAAGTGCAGTATTAGATTGTAACTGCATAAAACTAACTGTAGTACATACTGTACTACTGTAATTATTTCATAGCCTGTTGCTATCGAGATGAGCTCGAGTTTTACAAGTATCTGCTTAAAAGGCTGTGTGATTACCAGTCTTCTCCCTGAGCAGTTCATCTCTCCAGTAAATAATGTATCTCAAAAGAACTGATCTCTCACAGTTCTCAAGTATTTTTCACTGTGCAATACTGTAAGCCTTAAATAACACTATAGGATCCATAAAAAGTGCCACTAGTGATGCTGAAAGTGCTCCCAAGAAACAAAGAAAAATCAAGAAATTCCAAGTTGAATTGCTTGATAGGTACCACAGATTGAGGTCTGCAACTGGAGTTGCCCACCATTTCAAGTTAAGGGAATGCAGTGTAAGGAGCATTATAAAAAAGAAAAGGAAAATTTTGAAGCCATTGCTGCAGCTTTGGCAGCAGGTGTGAAAACCTTGCGCTTTCTGTAAATACCTTTTTATCTTGTATTTAAAGTGCAGCCTTTATGTAGGTGCAGGATTGCCATAAAAAAGGCATTCCTATAGATTCTAATTCTAGAAAAAATGAAGTCATTATATGACAAAGAAAGGTGAAGGATCTAAAGCTGGAGAATTTAATGCTAGCAAGGATGGTTTGATAATTTTAGAAAGAGAGTTGGCAGCTGGGCGCGGTGGCTCACTCTTGTACTTTCCCAGCACTTTGGGAGGCTGAAGTGGGAGGATCACTTGAGTCCAGGAGTTTGAGACCAGCCTGAGCAACATAGGGAGACCTTGTCTCTACTAAAAGTTAAAAAACAAAATGTGCTTGAGCCCAGCAAGTCAAGGCTTCAGGCTGGGTGGCAGAGTAAGACCTGGTTTCGAAAAATAAAAATAAAAAAAAGAAAGAGGTTTGGTTTAAAGAATGTCAAGATAAGCCAGGCATGGTTGTGCCTGCCTATAGTCCCATCTACTTAAATGACTGAGGCATGAGGATTGATTGATCCCAGGAGACCAGGAGTTCGCTGGGCAGCATAGCGAGACACCATCTCTATAAATAAATAATAAACAGACAAACAAATAAAGTCAAGCTAACAGGAGAAGTAGCTTCTGCCAACCAAGAGGCAGACAAGTTCCCAGATGCCATTAAGGAAATCATTGAGGCCAGGTGTGGTAAGATGCCTGTAATCCCAACACTTTGGGAGGCTGAGGTGGGAGGACTGCTTGAGCCCAGGAGTTTGAGACCACCCTGGGCAACATAGCAAGACTCCATCCCTACAAAAAATAAAAAATTAGCTGGGCATGGTGGTGCATGCCTGTAGTCCCAGCTACTCAGCAGGCTGAGGTGGGAGGATCACTTTAGCCCAGGAGGTTAAGGCTGCAGTGAGCCATGATTGCATCACTGCACTCCAGCCTGGGCCAACAGAGTGAGACCCTGTCTCAAAAAAAAAAAGAAAATTACTGAGGAGAAAGGATATTTTGCCTGAACAGGTTTCAAATGCAGATGGAAGTGCCCTATTTTGGGGGAAAAAAAAAAAGATCCCACAAAAGACTTTTTTTGTGTGTGACGGAGTCTCATTCTGTTGCCCAGGCTGGAGTGCAATGGCAAGGTGTCGGCTCACTGCAACCTCTGCCTCCTGGGTTCAAGAGATTCTCCTGACTCAGTCTCCTGAGTAGCTGGGATTGCAGGCGTCTGCCACCACACCCGGCTAATTTTTTTTTTGTATTTTTAGTAGAGATGGGGTTTCACCACGTTGGCTAGGCTGGTCTCGAACTCCTGCCCTCGTGATCCACCCACCTCGGCCTCCTAAAGTGCTGAGATTACAGGCATGAGCCACCACGCCCGGCCCCAAAGGACATTTATTAGTAATAAATAGAAGTGAGCAGAAGTGTTGCTATTCACTCAGGGTGATTGGCAAAATATTACAGAAAATATTTAGGGAAAGTTATATAGTCTCAAACCTTTTGGAAGGCTGAAAGGTTTTATTGAGGCAGGTTGAAGGCAGCTGCCTGGTTAACGTTAGTATAGGAAAGAAACAGAGACTGATCAAAAGGCCTTACCCCACACCCGTTTGTCTCCACTCCTACTGTTTTCTCATGTTAATTTTGTGCGGGGTGGTCTCTCTGGGGAAGATCAAAGGGAAGTTCCCCGTTAATTGCATTTACTCTGGGCCCCAGAACCTAAAGCTTCTGTCAGCCATAAAACCACTCTTAACCATGTTAATTATCCACAAGTGTGTTAACTCAGAACCTCTGCTGTAAAATCTTGAGGGAATAAAAATGTGATGGACAGAGGGTCTGGATCGATTGGTTGCATTTTGCCCTCTGAAAGCAGCCAACGGCCATCCCTAGCCCACTTGAAACACTGTTATGGTGTGAGAGTGCATCCATTCATCCATTGTTGAGTCAGGGTCTGCAAGTCAGACTTCTGCAGGTGGTGAGACCCACGTCCCAGGTGGTGACCCCGACGTGATTGAGGGCACACAGAAGGAGTTAAGGCAAGAAGGGATAGACTAACTCCTCTGTTGTGTGCAAATGCTACTGGGTCTCTGATCAGAACTGCCCTTACCTATAATGTTCCGAGCCTTGAAGGAGAAAGATAAACTACCAGTTGCAAGTCTTTTGGTTGTACAGGAAGACCTGGGAAAGTCTTTTTTGGTTGTACAAGAAGACCCCTTTTCTGGATTGGTTCCATTGATGTTTTGTCTCTGAAGTCAGAAGTACCTTGCCAGTAAGGGAGTGCCTTTTAAAGTTCTTTTGATATTGGACAATGCCTCTGGCGATCCAGAACCCCATGAATTCAACACCAAAGGCACTGAAGTGGTCTACTTGCCCCCCAAAACCACATCTCTAATTCAGCCTAGATCAGAGTTACAAGGGGCTTTAAGGCATAGTACTCTAAGGAAAGGGTTGTTAATGCTGTGGAAGAGAGCCCCGACAGAGGGAATATCATGAAAGTCTGGAAGGATTATGCCATTGAAGATGCCATCATTGTTACAGAAAAAGCCATCAAGCCTGAAACAAATTTCTGTTGGAGAAAACTGTCCCGACGTTGTGCAGAACTTAACAGGATTTACGACAGCGCCAATCAAGGGAATCATGAGTTTATGAATGTGGCAAAAAAGGTGGCAGGTGAGGGTTTCAGGATATGAAAAGGTTTCATCTTAGTGAAATTCAAGAGCGAATAGACACCACACCCAACGCAAGTAACAGAAGACATCTTGATGGGGATGAGTGCTTCTGAACCAGTACTGGATGATGAGGAAGAAGACACAGAAGCAGTGCCAGGAACCAAAGTGAATTAGACAATCTGGCAGAAGCGTTCTGATTATTCAAGACGGCTTTTAACTTATTTTATGGCATGAACCCTTATATGATAGAGGCACTGAAACTAAAGCAAACGGTGGAAGATTGGTACCATATAGAAACATTTTTAGAGGCATGAAAAAGCAAAAGTCAAACAGCAATTATAATATATTTCCATAATTACACCAGTGTGCCTGCCTCTTCTGCCTCGTTCACCTTCTCCACCTCTTCTGCCTCTGCCATCCCTGAGACAGCAAGATCAACCCCTCCTCTTCCTCTTCAGCCTACTCAACAACAAAGATTGTGGATGAAGACTTTTATGATGGTCCACTTCCACTTAATGAACAGTAAATATCTTTTCTCTTCCTTATGATTTTCATGTTTTATTTTCTTTAGCTTATTTTATTGCATGAATACAGTATACGTTACATATAACATGCTAAATGTGTGAACTGACTGTGTCAAGGGAGGGACCTGGTGGGAGGTGATTGGATCATGGGGGCGGATTCCCCCCATGCCATTCTCACGATCATGAGGGAGTTATCACAAGATCTGATGGTTTCAAAGTGGTAGTTCCCCTGAGCTCTCTGTCTCTCTTTCTTTCCTGCCACCTTGTGAAGACTGTGCCTGCTTCCCCTTCACCTTCTGCCATGATTGTAAGTTTCCTTAGGCCTCCCAAGCCATGCAGAACTGCGAATCAATTAAACCTTTTTCCTTTATAAATTACCCAATCGCAGGCAGCTCTTTATAACAGTGTGAAATGGACTAATACAGACAATTTGTACTGGCAGAGTCAGGCACTGCTATAAAGATAATCTGAAAATGTGGAAGTGACTTTGGAAGTGGGTAACAGGCAGAGGTTGGAACAGTTTGGAGGGCTCAGAAAAAGACAAGAAGATGTGGGAAAATTTGGAGCTTCCTTTCTTTTTTTTGAGATGGAGTCCTGCTCTGTCACCTAGACTAGAATGCAGTGGTGAGATCTCAGCTCACTGCAACCTCCAACTCCCAGGTTCAAGCAATTCTCCTGCCTTAGCCTCCCGGGTAGCTGGGATTACAGGCGCCCGCTACCACGGTTGGCTAATATTTGCATTTTTAGTAGAGACAGGGTTTCACCATGTTGGCCAGCTGGTCTTGCACTTCTGACCTCGTGACCCACCCACCTTGGCCTCCCAAAGTGCTGGGATTACAGTCCTGAGCCACCGCGCCTGGCCAAGTTTGGAACTTCCTAGAGACTTGTTAAATGGTTTTGACCAAAATGCTGATAGTGATATGGACAATGAAGTCCAGGCTGAGGTGGTCTCAGATGGAGATGAGGAACTTATTGGGAACTGGAACAAAGGTCACTCTTGCTATGCTTTAGCAGAGACTGGTGGCATTTTGCCTCTGCCCTAGAGATCTGTGGAACATTGAACTCGAGAGAGATGATTTAGGGTATGGTGGAAGAAATTTCTAAGCAGCAAAGCATTCAAGAGGTGACCTGGCTGATTCTGAACCTGTTCAGTCATACGAGTTCACAAAGAGATTATCTGAAACTGAAACTTTTTTATTTAAAAGGGAAACAGAGCATAACAGTTTGGAAAATTTGTAGCCTGAGCATGAGGTAAAAAAGAAAAACCCATTTTCTGGGGAGAAATTCAAACTGGTTGCAGAAATTTGTAAAAGTGAGGCCAGGCGTGGTGGCTCACACCTGTAATTCCAGCACTTTGGGAGGTTGAGGCAGGTGGATCACAAGGTCAGGAGATCAAGACCATCCTGGCTAACACGGTGAAACCCTGTCTCTACTAAAAATGCAAAAAATTAGCTGGGTGTGGTGGCTCCCGCCTGTAGTCTCAGCTACTTGGGAGGCTGAGGCCAGAGAATTGCTCGAACCCAGGAGGCGGAGGTTGCAGTGAGCCGAGATTGCGCCACTGCACTCCAGCCTGGGCAACAGAGCAAGACTCCGACTCAAAAAAAAAAAAAGAAATTTGCAAAAGTGAAGAAGAGCCCAATGTTAATCACCAAGACAATGGGGAAAATATCTCCAGGGCATGTCTTCACAACAGCCCTTCCCATCACAGGCCCATAGGCCTTTTAGGGAGAAATGGTTTTGTGGGCCCTAGGGCCCTGCTGCTCTGTGCAGCCTCAGTACTTGGTGCCCTGTGTCCCAGCCTCTCCAGCTCCACTGTGGCTAAAATGGGCCAAGGTACTGCCCAGACCTTTGCTTCATAGGGTGCAGCCCCAAGACTTGGCAGCTTCCATGTGGGGTCAGGCCTGCAGGTGTACAGAAGACAAAAGTTGAGGTTTGGGGCCGGGCATGGTGGTTTATGCCTGTAATCCCAGCACTTTGGGAGGCTGAGGTCAGGAGTTTAAGACCAGTCTGGCCAACATGGTGAAACCCTGTCTCTACTAAAAATACAACAAAATTAGCCAGGCATGATGGCATTCACCTATAATCCCAGCTACTCTGGAGGCTGAGGCATGAGAAGTGCTTGAACCCCGGAGGTTGCAATGAGCTGAGATCGCACCATTGCACTCCAGGCTGGGCGACAGAGTGAGACTCCATTTAAAAAAAAAAAAAAAAATGGCTGGTCCAACGGTAGTGGGTTGTCAGAACTTATTAACATTAATGTCACTAAAGTTGGCATACAACCCTCCACTGCTAAATTTGACTGGCTTTAAAAAAAAAAAGAGTTGAATTTCAGAACCTCCACCTAGATTTCAGAGGATGTATGGAGACACCTGGATGTCCAAGCAGAAGTTTGCTCCAGGGGCAGAGCACTCATGGAGAACCTCTACTACAATGGAGAGGGGAAATGTGGAGTTGGAGCCCCCATGTGGAGTCCTCCCACTGGGACACTGCGTAGTGAAGCTGTGAGAAGAAGGCCATTGTCCTTTAGACCCCAGAATGGTGGATCCACTGACAGTTTGCCCTGTGCACCTGGCAAAGCCACAGACACTCAATGCCAGCCTGTGAAAGCAGCCATGGGGGCTGTACCTTGCAAAGCCACAGGGGAGGAGCTGCCCAAAGCCTTCGGAGCCCACCCCTTGCATCAGTGTTGCCTGGATGTGAGACATGGAGTCAACGGAGATCATTTCAGATTTAATGACTGCCCCACTGGATTTCAGACTTCTGTGAAACCTGTAGCCCCTTTGTTTTGGCCAATTTCTTCCATTTGAAATGGGAACATTTACCCAATACCTATACCCCCATTGTATCTTGGAAGTAACTTTTGATTTTACAGGCTCATAAGTGAAAGGGACTTTCCTTGTCTTAGATGAGACTTTTTTCTTTTTTTGAGACAGAGTTTTGCTCTTGTTGCCCAAGCTGGAGTGCAATAGCACGATCTTGGCTCACTGCAACCTGTGCCTCTTAGGTTCAGTGATTCTCCTGCCTCAGCCTCCCAAGCAGCTGGGATTACAGGCATGCGCCATCACGCCTGGCTTTTTTTTTTTTTTTTT
>NW_022437104.1:539870-696462 GCF_009761245.1 Sapajus apella
CTAGACTGGAGTGCAGTGGTGCAATCTCGGCTCACTGCAACCTCCACCTCCTGGGTTCAAATGATTCTCCTGCCTGCCCGAGTAGCTGGGATTACAGGCGTGTGCCACCACGCCCAGCTAATTTTTGTATTTTTAGTAGAGACAGGATCTCGCCATGTTGGCCAGACTGGTCTCAAACTCCTGGCCTCAACTGATCCACCCTCCTTGGCCTCCCAAAGTGCTGGACATTCAGGCGGGAGCCACTGCGCTTGGCAGTGAGCTTCTACCTCTTGCAGAATGCCTCTGTCACAGGAAACCTAGTCCACGAGTGCTGTGACACTTCCTGAACTCTTGGGTGGGGTGGAGAGAGGAGGAGGATGTTAATTCAAAGCGTCTTAAGGTTCAGCACTGACAGAGGCAATACCCAGCTCACTCTCAGTTTTGTTTGGGTCTCCTGACAATTGAGTTTCCATAATCTGGTCAGCTCAGAGACACCACCATGTGTGGCATATTCACAAATGCAGACAAAGGAAATTCTAGAAAGCCAGGGGTGAAAAAAATCTTTCCGTTCTCAGACACTTCTGTGAAGTCTATGTGGACTAAGGGGAGAACAACAGAAGTTTCTCTGGGCCTTGGCATCTTGGGATCTCTTCTCTCATTTTCTAAAAATGGTTTCTCACCTCAGGCTAAGGAGATGGTGGGGAAGGAGGTCTCCCTTCCCCTGCCCACCTCAGACAGTTCTAGGGAGATAGAGGTTTCACCACTTGGCCACTAGTCTCAAATAACTGGAAGGCTCCTTTTCCTGAGGCCATGCAATGTTCTGGAACCACAGGTCCCCAGCCCCCCATGGGAGCACAGACAGGCAGGCCGTGTTGGGCTTCTCACCCACAGCCACTTTTTTGGCCCGACTCTTGGGCAAGCCCTCATCACCATCAGGGTCTTATGGGCAGTCTAGACTTGGCAGCCCAGTCCTTGAACTTGGAGAGGGAGGTCGGGCTTGGAAATGCCTTGTCCCCGGGCACCCAGTCGTTGGAGCTGAGCCCTGTGCCCACAGCTTGGTTCAGTTTGCAGGCACCGCTGTGGCACTCTTTGCTGGTGGGAATGAAGAGGCCTCACTGGCCTTCTTTGCCTTTTTCTTCTTTTTGGTTCCAAGTGACACCTGGTCCCTGGTGAGCTCCCCTGACTTCTGCTCCTGGACTGTGGCCGTGCTGGGGGCGGCGGTGGCGACTACCGCCACCTTCTTGGCTTTCTTTTTCGACTTCCTTTTCTCCTTTGCCTCCTTCTCCACCGTGCCAGCGCTGTGGATGGCTGACTCCTGCAGGATGTCCGACGCCGACACAGCTGCCTCCCGGCACCGCCGCCACTCCTCGTCGCTGTCCTCACTGCTGGAGCTGGAGGGCGGGTGCTTTCGGCGGGGTTGGGGCGACTCTTCCTTCTCATGGCCTCCAGGGACAGAAGTAAAGAAAAGGCGGAAACCATCATCCTCTGAAGCGACTTTCTGTACCTGAGCTTTTGTTGGCTCCTTTGCTACTTCTGAGATGGTAATGAAGCTGTCCAGCAGGGCTCCCAGCTTCTTGGCTACGTGGGCTCAGAATTCGGGGGTGGTCTGAAGCTCGTTGCCATCTTGTTCATGCTCATCCACCTTAGGCCTGAGGCTCGGTTGGGAGGTTGACAACTGGTTATTTGTAACACCTGGGTTTTCACAATACATCTTTGGCTGCTGTGCCGCACGAGACTGTTGGGGTAAAGGCAGGAACACGGAGTCTGCTGCAATAATTGAGCTGGTGAGAGGTGTGGACTCCAGAGAGACGCACTTGCAAGATGGAGTCAATAGGAGTCACTGATGAACGGCTCTTGGCTTCACTGCCCCGTGCGGCCGTTCCTCCAAGCCCCAGGCCGGCATTGCTGCCTCGCGGCACCGCGCCAGCTCCTCCGCATCGCTTTTGGGGCTACTGCTTTCCGAATCGCTCATAGTGCCATTGGGCGCCGCCATCTTGAACTACCGCCCTGGCTATTTTTTTGTATTTTTAGTAGAGACGGGGTTTCTCCATGTTGGTCAGGCTGTTCTCAAATTCCCGACCTCAGGTGATCCACCTGCCTCGGCCTCCCAAAGTGCTGGGATTACGTGAGCCACCATGCCCAGCCTCAGATGAGACTTTGGACTCGGAGTTTTGTTTTAATGCTGAAATTAGTTAAGAATTTGGGGGACTATTGGGAAGGCATAATTTGTTTTGAAATGTGAAAAGGACATGAGATTTAGAGGGGTCAGGGGTGGAATAATATGGTTTCGCCCCATGTCCCCACTGAAATCTCATCTTGATTTGTAATCCCATGTGTCAAGGGAGGGACCTGGTGGGCGGTGACTGGATGATGGGGGTGGTTCCTCCATGCTGTTATCATGATAGTGAGGAAGTTCTCATGAGGTCCAGTGGCTTAAAAGTGGCAGTTTCCCCTGTGCTCTCTCCTGCCATCTTGTGAAGAAGATGCTTTGCTTCTCCTTTCTTCTGCCATGATTTAAGTTTCCTGTGGCCTCCCCAGCCATGCAGAACTGTGTCAATTAAAACGCTTTCCTTTAGAAATTACCCAGTCTCAGGGAGTTCTTTATAGCAGCGTGGAAGCAGACTAATACAGACCATTTATGTTACTAGTAAGGCTTCTGGTCAACATTAGGCTATTTTTTTTTTTTTTTTTTTAATTGAAATGGTGTTTCACTCTGTTACCCAGGCTGGAGTGCAGTGGCATGATTTCGGCTCACTCTCAGCACAAGCAATCCTCCCACCTTGGCGTCTTGAGTAGCTGGGACTACAGGCATGTACCACCACACCCAGCTAATTTTTTTGTAGAGACGGGGTTTCACCATGTTGCCCAGGCTTGTCTCAAACTCCTGGAATCAAGCAATTTGCCCACCTCAGCCTCCCAAAGTACTGGGATTACAGGCGTGAGCCACTGAACCTGGACTTTTTTTGTTTTGTTTTGCTTTGTTTTGAATTGTATTTTTTGTAAAGACATGGTCTCACTGTATTACCCAGGCTGGTCTTGAACTCCTGGGCTCAAGTGATTCTCCCACTTTGGCCTCTCAAAGTGTTGGGATGACAGGTTTGAGCCAACTGTGCCTGGCTAGTATTTGAGTTTTTGGGGAGTCCAAAGTGATATACAGATTTTCAATGGCACAGATGTATGGTCAGTGCCCGTATCCCCCATGTTGTTCAAGGGTCAATTGTAGTTAACATCAGGTCAACTGTATGCTTTTTTGTGTAAGGATTAAAGCAGAAGGAGCTTTATCATCAGGTCGATTGAAGACTTAAACTGACCTGTTAGGGAAACTGGATGTTATCTTTCTCTTCTGATTTGTTGGAAGGTCAGCTAATAACTTAGTTTAGGGTTGGTGAAGTGGAACTTTAGTACGGGTGACTCCATTTTGATTTTGTTTGGTCTGTTGGGGCCTAGGGCAGGAGCTTAGTTCAAACCAATGGCCTCCTATGATTTTTATTTAACAAGACTGCCCAGACTGGTCTTGAATTCCTGAGCTCAAGCAATCCTCCCACCTTGGCCTCTGAAAGCCTTGGGATTACAAGCATGAGCGCCCCTCCAGTAACTTGATTCTTTGCTAGCAAATCGTTTCTCTTCAACAGCTACACCTTTTGTTTCCTGTTTTACTGAAATAGAAAACTGCAGAACAGCACTAATGGTGATAATTGACCACCTTATCTTTCAAGTGTGATGTTGGCTGTTGGTCTGAAACTACCATATTAAGGTAGGATCTTATACCTTTAAATGTTGCCAGGAATGGTTATTGAATGTGAACAAATGCATTGCCATCTAAGGACAAAAGTTTCTCATTTGACAATGAGGTGATGAATATCACACTACACATAACCCAGAGGCAAATCATACTTGATCATGTTCTATTTTTGTAGGCATGCCACTGAATGAGATTTGCTTCCATTTCCCCCAGGATTATTCCATCTGTACTCCCAGCTTCCACATCCAACCCCCACAACCTCCAACCCAGGAACCCCCTTTACTTTCAAATTTAAATTACCTGCCAAAACTTTATTTTCAAAGAACCAGTCAATCTTACTGCTTACTGACAGATTCTACTCTTTCTGCTTATTTCTTCCACTTTTTTTTGAGACTGAGTCTCACTCTGTCACCCAGGCTGGAGTACAATGACACAATTTCGGCTCACTGGCTTCAAATGATTCTCCTGCCTCATCCTCCCAAAGCGCCGACATTACAGGAGTGAGCCACCACCTGTAACTGGGACTGCAGGATCCTGCCATCATGCCTGGCTAATTTTTGTATTTTCAGTAGAGACAGAGATTTGCCATTTTGGCCAGGCTGGTCCCAAACTCCTGACCTCAAGATGATCCACCCACCTCAGCCTCCCAAAGTGCTGAGGCCACAGGTGTGAACCACCTGGTCTATCTTGTATCCCGCTGGACTCTCAGCAACGAAACTCCGGCTGCCTGGAATTCTATGACTCCTTCCTCCATAACCTCAACTCCTACACAGCTTTAGGCTCCAATCCAAGTGCACTGACGATGGAAAGCTTTCCCTGACTCTCCAGGCTAGGTCAGGCACTTCAGCTCTGTGCATGGTGACCCCTTTCTTCATCTGTCATGGAACTAATCATCGACTTCACCCTCCTACTAGCAGCTCAGTGACAGGGATGGGGAGATTCTTCTGCTTTCTCAGTCGCTAAAGCAGGGACAGGCACAGAAAAGTGGGAATGCTGTAAAGGGGAAAATGGCTAGCAGCCTTGGCTCCAGGACCAGGGGATCAGGTTGAAGACACCCTTGCTTTCCTAGACCCACACTTTGGGACAAGGTCAACGGGAAATCTGGTTCAGAGGTAGCGCTTCAGGGAATGAGAAAAATCACACAAAGCAAGCACCACTTGGGGTTATTTTTTCTAACTAAACTTTTATTAAATTATTTTTTTCTTTGAAGGCTGAAATCATTGAAGTCCTTAGATCAGCTTTAAGCACTGGATGGAGTAAAAACCACAAGCGACTACAAGGTGATCTGTGAACAGACTGGCAGACAGATGACGAGAGAGGGAGTGACAACAAAAATTGACAAAGTCTGGTCTCCTGGTGGGCTAGTCAAATTACTTGCTTATTAAAATGTTAGAAATAAACAAACATTAACGAAATAAAAACCTAAAACTGAGCCCCAGTCTTAAGACTACTAGAAAGGCTCACCAAGTAAAACCTTCGGTTGGGTCAAGCGAGCTCTCTAAATGTTCTGTACAACCTGCTGCAGTCTGTTCCCCTTGGGCAAGGTGATGCTTTGTCCTGTGTGCAGCCTTTAACACCATCACCGTCCCCAAGTGCAGCTCCCGTTCTAAAAAAGATACCCCCCACCCCCAATTCCTGGTGACTGCCAATCTCTCCTGACTGCAGAAACTGACTCTGAAGGAGGAAGGTGCACCAGTGGTGGAGGCAGGTGGGCAAGTGGGTCCGGCAGGGATGGCTTCCTGGAGAAACCATTTGGATCTTTTCTCCAGATGCCTAATATGTGCTTAAGAGATTTTTTTTTTTTAAAGTTTGAAAAAAACTCCATTGTGAAAAGTGAGTTATGAAGAGTGCTCTTTATTTGAAACCTCCACAACACAGACGCCAATCTTGTCTCGCATTGAATCATTAGCTGTGCACATCAACACATTCCAAGCACAAATTAAGAAATGCAAACAGAACAAAAAAATATATATATATATAATTTTTTCCCCTATCCAAAGGTTTCAAGTCTCAATGCAGCAAATCCTTCTGAACACAGAATCTGAGGAGCACACTGTTCAAACAGTTGGGACAGACAGGTCCCTGCAAAGGCTACTGCCTTTTTAACAAATGGAGTGGGGATCATGGACGGCATGGAAAGGGGAGAGGTGGTGAGGAAACAGGCGGTGGGGAGAGAATGAGAAGAGGAACAGGTATGCGCTGGGGAAGATGGGGCAGCTGGGACACACACATGGTGAGTTGGTGGATTTCATTTATTGGTTTTCGACAATTTCTTTCTGGTTCTTTTTTTAAACTCCCCCCTCCCCAGGTCCAACAATGGTAGAAAAACCCCACAGAGGTGGGCAGGACCTTATTAGGCCAGCCCAAAGCCTTCCGAGCACTCCTGGATGGCCAATAGTAGCATGTGGCGGAGCTTCTCAAAGCTCTCATAGGCAGGCAGATCCAGTTGATTAAAACTAGGGAAAGAAAGATCAGTTTGTGGTGAGGGATGACAGAGAACCAAATCCCTGTGTTTCTATGGTGCCCACTGGCCCCTCCCCTCACCTCCCTGAAGAAGCCAACTTCCTGCCAATCTTGTCTCAAGCCCAATCTGCCCTCCTTTATCTGGCTCCCAAACTGGCCATCATGCACCAAAACCAAAAATCTGAGCCTGTCACTCTTCCTTCAACACCCTGGCCTCACTCGCCCACAGGCTAAAGTGCAAGCTTGAAGGAGGTTTTCAGGATCACTGGTAATTGGACCTCTGCTGAGCTCTTTAGACTTCTGCTCCCTGCAACTCCTCCTTGCTCTCCAGTCGCGGTGGGCCCTGGCATACACCATGCTCTCTTGCGGTGCTGTTCACCTGCCAGTGTCTGTCTAGCCCCCGCTCTGTCTAGCACTTCTCATCTCAGACATCATCTCCATAGAAACACCAAATTGTGAGTTACCCAAGGTCCAGGACTCAGCCACATTTGCGTTCCCAGTCTTGGGTAGGGTCCTAAAAACATCAAGTATGCAAGCTCAATCTAAGCACGGAAAAGGAGAAACAAACCCTTCCTTTTACCATGTGTGAGCTGAAGGCAGGCGATCTGTGGACCTGTCATCTCGATGGATCTGAAACTTCTGAATGCCATTCATGCCTTCGAGGGCAGCAAAGCCTTGCAGGGGTACCTTGGAAGTACCCGTGACAAACTGGAGGAACTTGGCACGGTCAGCTTGGTCGAAAGAACGCAATGCTCTCCAGAACCACTGGATCTGTAGGAAGGGACCCATGAAGCCAGTGTTAGGTAGAAGCTCCTAGAAGCAGGGTAGGGGGATGGAATCTGGGAAACAGGACTGGACTTGGTATCTGAGTCCCTTTTGTGGGATGAGCTACAGTTCCTTTCACATTCATAAGATGGGCAAGAGAAGTCTGATACACTCCAGGAAAATGAAGAGTTAGATATAAGTAGACCGTCTTTTACAAGCACCTTCCTCTAAGAGTACTACTGGTTTATTTGGTATCACACAAACTAGCATTGGTAAAAGGACCACATGAGGAGGGATGCCAGCAGCAGCTCACCTGAATAGAGTTGGACTGGTATTTGTGGTATTCAGTGTTGGATTTCAGATCATCGATGTCAATGGTGGGCAATCCTGATATGAGCAGCTCTAACTCCTGCTCAGTGAAGATGGAAATGAGGCGCTTTGGAATGATCTCATAGAAGCCTTCTAAGAAAGCTGCCAGCTGCTTGCGGATGGCTCCTGGTGAAATAACCAAAAAGCCACATGCCTTTTAAACTCATACAACTGTTAAGAGGTCAGAGATCCCCCATCTGGCTCCTTTTAACATCACCTACCACTGTGAGCTGGGACTACAGGCATGCACCACCACGCCTGGTTAATTTAAAAATGTTTTTGTAAAGACAGGGTCTTGCTATGCTGCCCAGGCTAGTCTCAAACCCCTAAACCCCTGGGCTCAAACCACCCTCCTGCCTTGGCCTCCCAAAGTGCTAGGATTATAAATGTGAGCCACAGTGCCCAGTGAAGTTTTTTTTTTTTAATTTTTATTATTTTTTAAAAGACAGACTCTCACTCTGTCGCCCAGGCTGGAGTGTAGTGGCATCTCAGCTCACTGCAACCTCCACCTCTGGGTTCAAGCGATTCTCCTGTCTCAGCCTCCTGAGTAGCTGGGACTACAGGTGTGTGCCACCACACCCAGCTAATTTTTGTATTTTAGTAGAGACAGGGTTTCACCATGTTGGCCATGCTGGTCTGAAACTCCTGAACTCAACTGATCCGCCCACCTCGGCCTGCCAAAGTGCTGGGATTACAGGCTTGAACCACCACGCCTGGCCAAAATCAAGTATTTTTGATCAAGTGTTTTCCCTTTTGTGCAAGGCATTTGTGGCTCTGTCATAGTGGAGGAAAACAAAACATGCCTTTGAAATAAATGAAGTCTGACCTCTTCTCATATTGGGCAACTAGAGGTCTAAGGAACATTTCCCCTACCTGTCATTCTCATCTGGCATACCAGGTGTACATACTCCTTCTTATTCTCCTCTGTGACCAAGATGTTTGCCCCGTTGGGTTTGAGGTCACGAACTTCACAAACTCCAAACTCTTGAACCTAGAACAATCAAAACACCCATCATACATAATAGACTTTGTCTAGGATGGGATTAGATACCTGGGAACACATCCTAAACCCCTTGCCATGTCCTGGGCCGAGAGATGAGGCAAGTCCACAAAAAAGTGACTCTTCTCACTACTCATAGCTCGCAACTCCCCTGACAGGGAAAGGCTTTGGGTAGAAAAGAGGGAAATTACTCTTTGGCCCTGAGACCCACAAAGAAGGCAGATGGGAGTAAGTCAACCGTCAGTGGTAAAAGGGAAAAGGGAATGGCTAACATACGTAACTGAATGTAATCTTTAAGGAAAACAATTTGGGAGAAGAGTAACCTTAATTACCTTCATTTTCCCCCCACTTACATTTGTACAATTTTTCTACAAAGACCTACCTTTTGGAATGAAAAATTATGTATTGGAGGATTTTTTAAAAAATGAAGGTGGAACTTGGAAATGGCCTGGATTGCCTTACAAATTCTGGTTTTACTGTTTGTTATGTTACAAATACCTGCTGCAGCTTTCAGAAGTCAAGATGCTTCCTTAGAACTATGAGAAGGTCATGCAGTGCTAGTTCTAAGCTGAACCTAGAATGGATCTTCTGGACTGGTTGGAATGTGCTGTGGTTAGGATTTCCTGAACCTACCTCAGTGCTGAAGGTGAGGTCATAGCCTAGCGTGGAGACATCATTTTCCAGCAGATAAACCAGCCCTTGGTAGAAGTGGTAATCTTCACTCTCCATATCTGTGTATCTAGAAAAACACAATTATACAGGGTCATGGTTTGCAGGTGGGGGGAAGGGCAGCACAGCGATGGGACACAAAAAGACCAGACCCCCAGGACTGAGGACAGTCCCAGGACGATGCCTTATCCTCACCTGACTGACTTGCCCAAGATGTGTTTGTAAAAGGATCGAGTAAAATAGCACTCCAGGAGACGGTTGTCATATACAGCTTTGGCCACAATGCGTCCGACAAACTTGAAGTAGCTGAGGTGGTTGGGGTTGCAGTGGGAAGATGGATTGATGGTGTAGGTGACTCGATCACCAGGTGAGGTACGGAACAAGGCATACATAGGGTTAAACATCTCTCGAGAGATGATCATATACCACTCCCGCAGGAGCCCACCAGCATCCTGCCCTTCTTCTCCTTCAAACACTATATACCTGCATAAGAAAGCAGAAGCAGAAAAGAGCTGTGCAGAAAACCTAGGACAAACCCAGTTATTTGTGTGAGTGAGTGACTGTAAAGCAGTGTCAGATGAAAAGGTGGACAGCCCAGAAGTGGAGTGGAGATCTGGGACCAAACAAAAGCACCACTGACAGAGGTGTCCCAAAATATTAGTCAAGGCTCACAGATATTCCAGAAAACACTAATAGGAAAGGTACCAGAGGACTAAATGAGGCCTTGCTTATGTGAAGTGGGGAGAGGAGAAAAGTGGTATTAGAGAGGGATAAGCCCAGAGTCCCTATTCTCTAAAGGTATTTGGTGGTGGAAGAACATGGCACACAGTCTGTCCAGGGAGACTCCTTGACTTCCTGTGATTACACAGATGGTGAGCCAGCAGGGCAGGCCCAGAAGATAGGAGTCAGCTCAGTAAGATTAAAGCCAGATTCCCATGGGGAATTTCTATTACAGAGGGTGGCACCTCCCTAAATTTGAGGCCAGAGCAAGTCATCACTACTGTGCAGAAGGCCCCACCTCCCACCCCCTATCTTTTCTCCGTTCCAGGGCCCTTACAATCGATTCTTCATTTCTTCAGGGGATTTGCGATGCAGCTCACGATATGAGTCTTCAAACACATGGTCACGACGGACATGCACAGCCATGTCTTCTTTCCGGAGCCCCTCGTCTAAACGCTCCAGCTCTTGGCGGAAATATCTGGGAGGTAGAAAAGGAAGGAAGACAGGATTAAGGGTCCCAGAACAAATTTGTTTGTCTGATTAGGAAGAAGACCCACAATGACACTCCTTCTATTCTCCAAACACTTTGATCTCTGCTCCCCACCTGCTTGGGAAATGCCCAGTAGTTGGGAGAGGTAGATCACTTATTACCAACTCTACATTTTTCTTACCTCCACTGAATAAGGGCCCACAAAGACTGCGGCATGTGATTTCTGCCACAAGCAGGTAAGCATGTATACACGCACAAGGAAGAGGAGAGGCACAGGGATGACTCCAGGAGTGCTGTGGATGCCCCTGGAACTCTGCTGTGTGTGTATTATGGCCACCTGTGCCTCCTGTACTACCCCCGAAGGATGGAATGGCACTTTAGAAATCATGTGGTTCAAAAATTGTGTGACTGTTGTGCTGATGAAAAATGCAGATGGGGTGAATCCCAAGGAGTATTTAGTTATGATGGCCATCAATGGTACAGCTGTCTCTTCCCTCCCCACCACCACCATTCCAAGTGTTGCCACTAAAGGAAACTTCTGGTCTCAAGAATAACTTTGGAGGGGAGATATCATCTGAGGAGTTCTCACCGCCCCCCAAACACCCCAATATCCAGGACACATACTTGCGCTTGACATCGAAGTCGAGGACACGAATATAGTCTACCAGGACAGCAAAAGGCCCATCAGCAAGGTGGGTCGTGGACTGCCGTAAGATCTGGTTTAACACAGTGCGGTGAGTCTCTGAGGGAAGAAGTGACAGCAGGAATTAAGCACATTAAGAGCCCCAGAAGCTGCAAGACAGCCAACCAGCTGATAACTCTCTTCCTTTTCCTTCCTATTCCTTATTTCAGGGCTCTAAAAGGACTAGTCAAAGCAAAGGGCCCACCCTTGAGGTGTGAACGTGAATCTGAGCATTTCTACTCTAAATCTGAGCATTTATCCTGAGGCCATGGGAAACCATGTAGGGTTTACGTGCATAGATGTGTGTACACGTACACACACACACACACACACACACACACACACACTCACGCACGCACTCTCTCTCTCTCTGGAATCAGCTAAGGATTAACTGTATGAAATAATCCTGTTTAAAATGAAGCCTTCTACAACTGGCAGCCTAAAAGTTCCCTGTACCTGCAAAGCGAAGGAACTTCTGTGTGTCAGGGGGCAGGCTTGAGGAGATATGCATAGATGAGGGCTCCCGGGAGAAGAATGGGTCAAGGGAGGAAGGCGTGGCTGGGGTTAAGGGGGCAGGGGAGAGTGGAGGAGGCTCGTCCTTGATGTGTGCCAGCTGGCTCTCTCGGGTGTCTCGGACAGGCGGCTTGCTCTCCCGCTCTGTGGCATGGACCAGAAAGAAGGCCTCGACAGCAGGCTGTAGCACTAGAGGTAGGAATGATGGGGAAGTAACATTTTACTTTGCAAACTTCAACATGTAAATCTCTTTGCCTTCATGAACAAATTATAAATATGGAAGAAAAAATAATGAAAACTAGGCTAGGTGTGGTGACTCATGCCTATGATCCCAGCACTTTAGGAGGCTGGTGGGAGGACTACTTGAGCCCAGGAGTTTAAGGTCAGCCTGGGTCATGTAAGTGAGACCTAATTTCTGATTTAAAAAAAGAAAAAAGAAAAAAAAAGGCCAGGCACGGTGGCTCATGCCTGTAATCCCAGCACTTTGGGAGGCCGAGGCAGGTGGATCACCCGAGGTCAGGAGTTCGAGAGCAGCCTGAAAAACATGGTGAAACCTCGTCTCTACTAAAAATACAAAAGTAGCTGGGCGTGGTGGCACATGCCTGTAATCCCAGCTACTTGGGAGGCTGAGGCAGGAAAATTGCTTTAACTTGAGAAGTGGAAGTTGTAGTGAGCTGAGATCGTGCCATTGCACTGCAGTCTGGGCAGTAAGAGCAAAACTGTCTCAAAAAAAAAGAAACAATGAGAACTTGCAGGGAAATATGATGGTAGAATCAAGTCACAGAGGAACTTCCTTAAAGCCAAAGAAAAATAGGATAGGCAACCAGTTATAGATTCCCCTTGTCTACAAAGTAAAAGATACAAGCTATCTTAAGAGAAGGTCAATCTTTTTTTTATGATATTGAGGTCAGAGAAAACACACTTCTCTTTTGAATTCTCATTACAGAGATACTGAGCAAGAGGAGTAACCTGGAAGGAAGAAAAACAAGCTGGCAGGAAGGGCCCCAGAGCAGACCAGTGGGTTGGGACCTGGGCCTTTAGGCCACAACTCACCTAGCACCGCATGCTGGTCATGGGATTCCTCTAGTTCCTTTAGACACTCCCCCAGCATGTCCCACAGCTCGTCCAGGCTCAGCTGCTCACTGAGCAGGGGTAACTCAGGTGGTCTTTCTTCCTTTTCCTTCTCTCCCTGTGGTGTTCCATCGGAGGCTGGAGGGCACACAGAACAAAGTCAGAAGGTCCTCAAAACTTCCCTTCTATTTAGTTTTTTCTAGACTGAATGCACCAAATAATATACAGAGCAAATAGAGGGGACCATTGGCCACTGAGTGGTACTCACTGAGCAATATCTGAAAGCAAGGTCTAGGACTGTACTGGATGACATTTACATTGAATAGAATTAGTAAAATGACGAATATGGTTCCTCAGTTGCACTAGTCACATTTCAAGCGCTCAAAAGCCATACGTGCTACCCATCTGGACAGTGCTAGTCTAGTCACTGCCTCACTAGTTTCCAGAGAATCTATGGATTACCTCAGGGTAATGTGACAACAGTGGAGCTGTGGAGTTGCCTCCCAGTTTACAC
Source organism: Sapajus apella (assembly GCF_009761245.1). NCBI lineage: Eukaryota > Metazoa > Chordata > Mammalia > Primates > Cebidae > Sapajus > Sapajus apella. The sequence goes on from NW_022437104.1 coordinate 552,848, forward strand.
AGGTCATTTTAGGACACTATCCTCACTGAATTCTGACAGCTGGCCTTGGAAAGTAGGCTGTCTTTCCCTCATTTTTGTTTCCAAGGACAGCATCAGGATATTAAACTAGATCTAACAACTCTTTTTTTTTTTTTTGAGTCAGAGTCTTGCTCTGACACCCAGGCTGGAATACAGTGGGATCTCGGCTCACTGCAACCTCCGTCTCCCAAGTTCAAGCGATTTTTCTGCCTCAGCCTCCTGAATAGCTGGGATTACAGGCACGGGCTACCAGCTAATTTTTTTTGTATCTTTAGTAGAGAGCAAGTTTCTCCATGTTGTTCAGGCTGGTCTCGAACTCTAAACCTTGTGATTTGCCTGCCTTGGCCTCCCAAAGTGCTGGCATTACAGGCGTGAGCCACTGCACCTGGCTGACTGATGCCTTCTAAATTAGTCATCTTGTCCTGGGGCCGTTTAAAACCCTGAGAAGCCCTGGTGTGATAGATGGAATCCCATGGCTGGTACTTTTCCTCATACTCACTGGAGGCTTATTCTAAACTCTGCTCAGTAGCTAAGTAGCAAGACCCAGCCCCATCTTCTGGGTGGGGAGGAACTGACTGTTTCCTCATCAATCCCTGACCCCCATACACCTGTTCTGCTTAGGTTTTTTCCTGACCTTTGCTTTCCATTCTTTACCCAAATCCTGACTATTCTTCAAGGTTCTGATAGCCTTAGGTTTGAATCCTGGCTCTGGTACTTGCAAATCATATGCGCTTAACAAAAAAGGTGAATACAGAACAGGAGAATAACATCTATCTTCCCAAATCCTGATGAAAAGTAAATGACTTAATATAGCATTTCAACAATGGTTGTCCTGTAAGAATACTATTCCATGGGAATGTGTTAAGAGGGTGCCAAAAAGTATTCTATGTTTGACTGACTTTGAGAAATGCTGCTAACAATGGCATTCATGTGTGCTTCTCTAAGCCCTATACATATGCTCAGTTAATCCTAACACCTGAACATTCCTATTTTATTTCTTGTTTTAAATTTTATATCGATATCTATATCTATATCTGTATCTATATCTATATCTATCTATCTATTTTTAAAGACGGGGTTTCACCATGTTGGCCAGGCTGATTTTCGAACTACTGACCTCAAGCAATCCACCCACCTTGGCCTCCCAAAGTGCTGGGATTACAGGTGTGAGCCACCGCGCCTGGCTAACATTCCTATTTTAAACAAGAAAACCTAACAAAGAGGTCTGCCTCAGTTCCCAGAACCAGTAAATGGGGGAGCCAAGATTTAAAACATGGGAGACTAAGGCAGGTGGATCACCTGAGGTCAGGAGTTCGAAACTAACCTGGCCAACATGGTGAAACCCTGTTTCTACTAAAAATACAAAAAAATTAGCTGGACATGGTGGCAGGCGCCTTTAATACCAGCTACTTGGGAGGCTGAGGCAGGAGAATTGCTTGAACCTGGGAGGCAGAGACTGCAGTGAGCCAAGATCGTGCCATTGCACTTCAGCCTGGGTGAGAGAGTGAGACTCTTCTGTGAGAGAGAAAGAGAAGAGAGGGGAGAGGGTAGAGGGTAGAGTGTAGAGGGGAGAGGGTAGAGGGGAGAGGGGAGAGGAGAGGAGAAAGAAGAGAGGAGAGATGAGGAGAGAGGAGAGAGGAGAGAGAGAGAGAGAGCGCGCGCGCGCGAGAGAGAGAGCAAAGCAAAGCAAAGCAAGAAAATGAAACATGGGAGATTGAAGTGGGAGCATGGCTTGAGGCCAGGAGTTTAAGACCAACCTGGGCAACATAGTGAGAACTCCCTCATCTCTACAAAGATAAAAAATTAGCCAGGCATGGTGGCCTGTACCTTATAGTCTCAGCTACTTAGATAGCTGAGGCAGGAGGATGGCATGAGCCCAGGAGTTTGAGGTTGCAGTGAGCTATGACTGCGTTACTGTATCCCAGCTTGGGTGACACAGAAATATCCCGCCTCAACAACAAAATAAAGCAAAACAAAACAAAACAAAAGATTTAAAGCACATGCTGAGCTGGGCACAGTAGCCCATGCCTGTAATTCTAGCACTCCAGGAGGCCAAGGCAGGTAGATTACCTGGGGCCAGGAGTTTGAGACCAGCCTAGGGAACACAGTGAAACCGTGTCTCTACTAAAATACAAAAAATTAGCTGGGCATGGTGGCATGTGCCTGTAATCCTAGCTACTCGGGAGGCTGAAGCAGTAGAATCACTTGAACCTGGGAGGCAGAGGTTGCTGTGAGCTGAGATTGTGCGACTGTACTCCAGCCTGGGTGACAGAGTGACACTCCATCTCAAAAACAAAAACAAAACCAAACTAAAAAACCACACTAGCTGGGCATGGTGGCACATGCCTGTAATCCCAGCTACTCAGGAGGCTGAGGCAGGAGAACTGCTTAAATCTGGGTGGCAGCGGTTGCAGTGAGCCAAGATCGTGCCATTGCACTCCAGCCTGGGCAACAAAGCAAGATTCTGCCTTAAACAACAACCGCATCCCCCCCTCCCCCGACAAAAACATGATGTTTGAATGCCTAACAGCCCACCACAGCTTCTTTATTACAGGTACTGTAGTGTGTTTTGGTTTTCAAACACCTGTTAACATTTACAGAAACCCGTGTTTACTGGAACAAATGGGAAAACACTGGGCTTATATATGCTAGGAGCAGGGGATTCAGCAGACATTCCAGAAGACTGGCTCTCCCTTTTGCTTGGTTGGAAACAGGAAGTAGTACTGACCAATGGATTGAGTATCTTGAGCACTGGGAGATGGCTGGTCCACATCCATGGGTGATTCTTCCCTCCGGACAGATGCATCTGACTGGCTAGACTCCGACTGGATAAAAGGGAAACAAAAATCACATAAGGGTGCAACTCTGCTTTCCTTGGAGGCAGGCTAGAGGTTGGCCCTTCTACTTCTCATACACTGAGCTTGCAAAAAAGTTTCCCATACTTGGGTGGGGAAACTGTAGCCATCCAGGACAAAAGGATGCCTTTCCCAACTCTTTTGCTTTTCTCCACCCCAAGTTTTGCAAGCTTTTCCCCACATGTAGGAAATGCCTACATTTTCTACAGTCTACACTCCAGACCTGCGACCAGTCAGAACTAGCCTCCTGTATACAGACTTCAAGTTCTCTCTCTCTCTCTCTCTCTCTCTGTGTGTGTGTGTGTGTGTGTGTCTCTCTCCCTCTCTCTCTAAAATTCAGATGGGTGGAAGGTAGGTTTGCTCTGTTTCTGTTTGCACACAAAAGGGGAAATAATAGAATGAGAGCAATCTCTCATGGGTTATTTAAAAACCAAACATCTTTTCAGGTAATGGGAAAGAGACTAGGCAGAACAAATACTCCAGAAAAACAGCTTTATTTTCCCTTTCTACCTTCTTGGAGTCACTGCCCCTAAGTTCAAGGATTTTCTCTGTCTATTCAATAAAACCATACTATATAATAGTAATTATATGCAAATATCAGGTCTTAGGATACCTGTCTTGGATCTTGGAAAGGTAACTTACATGTTGCAAGGACAGGAAAACAATGAGGGAATGCCACAGCATATACATGTGATGCCAGGCTTTTACTGGAGCCACTCTGTGCTGGGACCCCAACACTGAGCTGGCTACTTAAATACCTGAAGGTTTCCTCCTAAAAGTGCCTGAGTGCCTAGGTGCCAAGGGATTATGGAGAATAAAGGCAGCGAGTAGGGTGGAGGGGGCAGCCACAGACAGAGTGGCTATGTGGGATATGTACCAAGCTTGGGGGACTTTAAAGGATAGGGTATCTGAGATGTTTCTGATGTACCTGCATTGTTCCATGAAACTGAAAAAAAACTTCATCCCATATCCCCTCAGAACCCAGACAACACTTAGCATCAGGCAGTTTGCAAAAGCGCCACTGTTGACTGGATAGCTGGGAGTGGGGTATGATGGCCAAGCTTTAAATCAAACCAAATCAACAAACCAATCAACAAATAGGAAAACACCAACAGAAAGTAACCCTTTTGTCCAGAAGCATTCATACAGCGAACTTAATGCAAAAGCATACAAGGTAAAGGCAATGAAACCCCACTGATGACATGGTGGGGGGATGAGTGGAGAGACAAATGAATGAGGGGCCACAGGCATCATGCTAACCGTTGCTGCTTGTTGCTGTCTCCGCGCCCTTTGACCCTCACGTACCATTTGTATAATGGCATCAGCCTCAGCCTCCAGCTGCCGAACAGCTGCCTGGATGCTGCTAGCTGAGCCTAAACCGGAGGAACCTGGGAGAAAGAAAAAGAGGAAGGCAAGATATAAAATACAGAAAGTGGGAATGACCAAAATTCTCTCTCCTATCTCCTGGGCCGCCACAGGGCATCTTGCTGAGGTCTTTTGAGCTTTTAGCTCAGGAAGCTTCAGAGTATTCATCATCAGGTGCTAAGATTTACCATTATAGATAAAGGAGGGCGTATGATGCTAGACAGACGGATTGTTTTACGCAAGAGGGTTCTATGGGACAGGAGGAAAGAGGTAGGGAAAATGATTTGGCAAGCCACGGCTTAGTTACAAATGACCAAGGAAGCAGAAAGGAGATGCACCTAGTGAGTTAAGTCTTGTTCAGCAAAAGGTTGGCCCCCAACTTCCTTGCCAGATTCCCACTCCCCCTTAATTCCCACTCCCCCTTAATTCCCATTCCCCTAAAGCATTTCCTACGCAGAGAGCTTGGATGAGATGTAGAATGCAGCCATCAACATTCTGAAAAAAGGATAATCATTTTCCTCTTAGAAAGGTCAAACAGGAAGGAAACAGGCCGTTAGGCTCTGCACCTCCACGGACTCTGGCTTTACCGCCACCAACCCTTCCCCTCAACTGGACACTCTAGTTCCATACCTAGCCTGCCTGTCTGCTTGGCTTTCTTGTTAGCCCGGCGCGTGTCGTCCCGGAGCTGGATGATGACCTGTAGTACCCTCAAGAAGAACTTCTGGGTAGATGTCTTGGATGTCAACATGGACATAGAAGGCAGCTGGAGCTCCCGGCCACCCAAGGGTCGCTTCTGAGATGCCACAATTACCACATTCTCAGCCATGTCAAACCTGGATAGTGTAGAGGTGGCTTGCGTATATTGACAGCATCAAAGTATAAACACCCAAAGCAAGCAAGGCTTCCTGGTGTCAACCAGAGGGGTAAGGAACTCAGAAGGAAATCTTCCAAGTAGGAAGAAGTGGAAAAAAATGGGTCAAGTGTGTATAGAATAGATAGGAAAATCACCCAGAGAAATAAGACCAGGAAACCAGCAAGAGCCATCTTCCAGAATATCCCAGATTCGAGCCCCCAGCGAAAGGGTGGCTATCACCCACCTGCTCTGCATTTTGCCCTTCAGCTTGGTGGTCTGTGGCTGCTCCTCAGGCAGGCCATCAGGAGAGAGGGTTTCACATTGGGCTCGCCGCTGCTGCTCGAGGTTGTATTCCCGCAGCTCAGCCAACAGGGTACCTGAGCAGGCAGAGGAGTCAGGAAGTGTTCAGAGACTCCCCTAGTAAAGTGGCTGAAAGCCACATCTCTCTAAGACACCTGCTCAGGCCACTCTTTGTTGCTCAGCTGCAGAGAACCTAGAGTAAGCTGGAATCATGCTCTGTTCAGCTTATTATATGTGTCCATGGATCTTCACCTGGGACTACCAATTTACCTATGGCCACAGGGATCTGCTGAATCTGCATGAAATGAGTCTCATGTAGAAGAGAAATAGTATCTCCTCTGGAGCTAGAAAGACCATGGTTGAAATCCCATACATCTCTTGAAATTACTTGAGGTTTTGTGGTAGTTTCAGGCAAATTTCTTAACCCCTTGCCCGATTTGCTTACCCATATAATATTGGGAATATTACTGCCTAACTTCACAAGGTTGCTATGATAATTAAGAGGTAATTATATTGTAGAGTGCCTAGACACTGCCTGGCCCATAGGTGTGGAATAGATGGTAGCAGCCAAGAAAGGTCAAAGGCCAAATTCTTTCTGGAAGAACCTTGTAATTTTCATGCAGCAAAGAACACCCTTAGTTATACAGAACAACCAACACTCCTATCACCCCAGACTTAGGCACATGGGGGTGAAGGAGAGAGAGAAGTAAGTATGTAGCCAAGATCTAGGGAGACCCATGATTGGGATGGGGGTGGGACAGGGTAGACAGACTCTATGCTGAAAGAAAACCTGGCTCTACTCCTTAGTCCAATCACTTTATCACCCTGGGTTTTGGCTCTCTTCTCAGTAAAACAGGAAGACAACAGAATCTAGGCAATTTGTAACTGTTCTCAGAATTTCTCCACTCTCAAAATTACACAAAAGCAAAGGGTACTAGGCGGGTGAAGCTGCCTCAGCAGTCTCATCATGGGGCTCTTACAGGTGCCCAGCATGGAGAAGAAAGGAGGCATTGCTGCTCCCGTACCTTCTCTTTTCCCTTCATTAAGTACCACTGTGTGCCAGGCAGGGGGGATGAGGAGACAAGTCCAGCCTTGCTCTCAAACAACTGAGCAGAGGAAAACAGATGATAACCCAGGGTTATCTATGTTATGACAGAGGGAGCATGGAGACTGTGCTATAGGGACATGGAGGAATCTGATTCAGCTTAGGAATTCAAAAAAGGATTCCAGAAAGAAGCAGCACTAAGTGGAAGCTTTCAGAAAGAGAGAATGCTTTAGTCTTGCTATTACCTATTTGTTTACAAAGGGTATAACCCAGATGGCGGGCTCCATTCAGCAGCAGCTTGAGAACAGTGTCCCGGGTCCCAGAGTCCCCCCTGGAGAGCTGCAGTAGCACATTGGCTGCATCCTCTAGGCCTTCTTCAGAACAAGAGTGGGATGTCAACACCTGAGAAAAAGAATGGCAGGAGTGAATCCCAGCCTGAGAATGAAATCATTATCCACCCTGTTTATCCTTTCTCCCCAGTTTTAGTACGTCAGAAGAGCTTGGACTCACCTCTACAGAGAGCTGCAGCTGGTTTTCAGTGAGGCCAGAGGACACCATCTTAAAGTCTGTACTGCTGCTGCCCCCATCACCCACCTTCGCTGGAGATTTGCTGCCCTTAGTAGTAGCAGAAACTTTGAGGAAACAGACAGAACACTGTAAGCCTCTGTGACACTCACAAGCCAGGGACTAAGTGACAAAACCAAGGAATCGCTGAATTGTCCAGGGCTTCACAATGGGAAAGCACTGAAAAGGAAAACCCACCCACCAAAGGCAAAGCTAAGTGACATAGGATGCTAAGGCTTTATATTTTTTATTAGAGACAGGGTCTTGCTCTGTCGCCCAGGCTAGAATGCAGTGGCACGATCACATCTCATCATAAACTCAAACAGGACTCATGACTATAACTTCTAAGCTGATAAAGAACCCTAGGCATTTCTTCCAACTATTGCCCTACCATCACAGCCCATCACAGCCCATCACAGCCCCCTCTATTCTTTAAAACCTACTTCTGGCCGGGCGCGGTGGCTCAAGCCTGTAATCCCAGCACTTTGGGAGGCCGAGGTGGGTGGATCACGAGGTCAAGAGATTGAGACCATCCTGGTCAACATGGTGAAACCCTGTCTCTACTAAAAATACAAAAAATTAGCTGGGCATGGTGGCGCGTGCCTGTAATCCCAGCTACTCAGGAGGCTGAGGCAGGAGAATTGCCTGAACCCAGGAGGCAGAGGTTGCGGTGAGACGAGATCACGCCATTGCATTCCAGCCTGGGCAACAAGAGCGAAACTCCGTAACAAAAACAAAAACAAAAACAAAAACAAAACAAAACAAAACAAAACACACACACAAAAAAAAAACAAAACAAAAAAAACAAAACAAACAAACAAACAAAAAAAAAACCTACTTCTTCAGATAGTTCTTACTGTGGCAGGGCTCATTCCCTTTATTTCCAGGGATGATCTGGTTACTGTGAATCATGCTGTATCCTGCCTGCCCTTGAACTATTTCCCATGAGAACTGGCTCCCTCAGTAAAACTGGGAAGGCTGGGAGGTCCTTGAGGATGCGACTCTCTCTCCTCCTTTTGGTGCCTAGCCCAGGGAAGCCACATTCAGTGAATGCCTGCTGGCCTTCAAAGGAGTGTGTGTGTGTGAGAGGCAGGGGGGAGGGAGGGAGACAGAGACAGACAGACAGGGAGGGAGGAGGGGAGAGGGAGAGTGAGCGAGAGAACTGGGACAGATGAGGGTGAGAATGAATACTTTCGGCTCTCACAAACCCAAACCAAGCTGATTACTATCACTGAGGGAACACTACCTGGACTGGGGAGGGGGTGGGGTGGGTGCCACAGTATACACCCCACAGCTCCCAGCCTACATCCACACTTACTTGAAACAGTAGTGGTAGCAGTCGTGGGGGTAGTCACTGTGGTCGAAGCAGCTACGGCAATGGTGGAAATAGCCGTGGCAGCAACCAGGGCTGGAGCAGAAGTGACAGGGGTGGGTGCAGTAGGGGGTGTGGGCGTGGTGGAGGTGGCAGTGGTGGTGGTGGTAGATGTGGTTGAGGTGGCAGTAGTGGTAGAGGAAGCACCACTGCCAGAATTAGCCTGTGCTTCCGACACCTTGTTTTCTGGGAGAGCAATTGAGATGAGAGAAAGGAGTCTGAGGAGTTTCTCAGTTAAGAGAGAGCTCCGGCGGATAACTGGGTGGGACAACATGTTCATGAGCTGCCCCAGTGGAGAGGCCTCAAGGCTGTATGGAGAGGTTTCCCCCTCGCCACCAGCGCTCACTGGCACTGACTTCACGGAGTTCTTGCCTTTCCGGCTGACATTCATGTTGTCCAGTTTTACCAATAAGTCCCAGAAGTCTGTGCAAATGCCACTGCTGGAGGACTGTGAGGAGCATGGGCTGCAGGCCTTACTGCCCCTTTCCCGATCACTCTCACAGTTTGTTTCTTTGGTCCGCTGCTGTGTGAAGTGGCTGGGAAATACCTGCCAGGAAAAGGAGGACAGGATTGGTCTAGGATGTCTTCACAGAGGATGAGCTTTCCTGACAGGGAAAACACATCCCAGACTCTCCTTTCGACAACTTTGGTAAACATTGGGGGAGATGTCATTTAAGAGTTTTATCCAACAGACAGCAAAGCAGCCTAGAGAAATGAACGAGGGCTTTGTAGCAATACAGACTCACGGGCAAACTTTTCCTGAGCCTTAGTCTCTGCACTTATAAAATGGAGAGGATAACTACACTTCCTTGCCAAGTTGTTGGAGATTAAACGACATGATGTATTTTGCATAGTGCCTGGCACAAGGCAGGCCTTTGATAGATGGCAGCAATGCTTATTATTGAAAGAACACTAAATTCTAGGTCCAGCTCCATCACTTTCTAATCATATGACAAAATGAATAAAATGTGATGAATCCCAGCATCTTCATCTGTAAAACAGGAATCATATAGCCCAGTTGTTTTGATGAATAAGACAATATATAAAAACGGTAAAGAGTAAAGAAAAACCCCACAAATATATTGGACAATCTTCCAGAAACAATACAAGGCTCAACACTGAAAATAACAGCAAAAAGACAAGTTAGCCTGCTTAATGTTCAACTTTTCCACCCAGGATCTTGCTGCCACCCTTCTTCCATCCCCAGGAGTTGGGTTCAAAACCCTCACCTTGGCCAATTGAATGAGTGTGTCCAAAACGTGTCTGCAGACAACAGGAGCAGCCTGGGGGTGGATGTGGACGGTGGAGCCACCACTTGCATGCTTCTCGGTATGTTTACGTCCCCCTGAACGCTGGATCTGGAATATATTAGTTCTGCAGCCTAGGGCTGCATCCATGGATACTGAGAGCCAGGAAAGCTGGTTGGAGCTCTTCGACTCCATCTTGTGTAGAAGGTCCAGCGGACGGTTCTCATGGCTACTGGACCCACAGCTCTTGCTCGACTTTTTGCCCTTTTCCTCACTTGTAGTGAGTTTGGGTGTTTCAATGCATAGCTCACTTTCACTGCTGCGCTGTAATATGGAGAGCAGACTGCGGATGACCCAGTGGCGGGTCTGGGCATGGTAGCAAAGATTTCTCAGTACTCGGTGTAGACGGCTAGTATTGAGCTTTGGCTCATCCACAAAAAGTAGGACCAGGAGACAAGAAAGGGCTTCGTGGTCCAGAAGGAGCCGTCCTCGGAGGCGGAGGAGAGTATCTACATTACTGCCAGAAGGCCTGGAAACAGAACATGGGTTTTGGGTAACACTTCAGTGGGTAGATCTTTGGGATGAGGCATAAAAATGGGGGAGGAGAATGAGCTGGGTATCTCCAAGGAGGCTTCAGAAAGGAGGGTGTCCAGTCCAAGGGCTCTTCATATTAACAGCTGCCCTCTTGGGTGTCTACTATGTACCAGGCACTTTACAATGAATGGAATATCCTTTCAGGGCTGCTGTACAGCTTAGAGAATCACCCCTCCCCACCTTTTTTTTTTTTTTTGAGATGGAGTCTTGTTCTGTTGCCCAGGCTGGAGTGCAGTGGCACAATCTTGGCTCACTGCAACCTCCACCCCCCCAGGGATCAAGCAATTGTCATGCTTCAGCCTCCCAAGTAGCTGGGATTACAAGTGCGTACCACCACACCTGGCTAATTTTTGTATTTTTAGTAGTGATGGGGTTTCATGATGTTGCCTAGGTTCGTCTTGAACTCCTGGCCTTAAGTGATCCACCTGCCTCAGCCTCCCAAAATGCTGGGATTATTACAGGCATGAGCCACCATGCCTGGCCGAGAACCACCCATTTTTGAGATGATGAACAAGAGGCTCAAACAGGTTAAGTGACTTGCCCTACATCACACGACAACTGAGAAGACGGCAGAGATTCCAGCCCAGGTCTGTATCATCCATAGATTGGTAAAATCTGACTATACCTAAGTCTAGGAGACAACGCTGGTTTCTGCCTTCTCTAGACTACCAGGGGTGTGTGCCAGCCTTATAGGAACCGATCACTCTCTTCACATTTTGGCATGTTGGGCCCACTCTGTTTTAGCCTGGCTAACTAACTCCTCTATACTTCCCTAGCCTAGGTGTTACAAACTGAAGGCAAGTGGTTAGCTGTTTTACTATTTGCATGGGAGACAACCGGTGTTCCTTCTTGTTAAAACCGTATTTAACAACTCCTGCTGTCAGCCTGCTTTTGTGATTGTGGTCTTCAATAGCATGAGTAACCAAAAGGTGTAGTTTTCTGAATGGGTAATCCAAAGATCTGGCTCTCTCACTTATTCAAGGAAATGGCCTAGAGAGACTATCCATCCTGCCACTCAGGATATCAGTTTCTCTACCTGTAAAACCAAGGGAGCTGGACTAGTAGACTTGAATGGTGATATGGTAAGGTAAAAATAGACAAAGGTACCTGTTATGGCTGCTGCTACCCCCCATCTGGAAGGTGCCGCCCCTCTGCACAGCAAGGCGAGTATATTGGACCCCACGGTTGCCACTTAGGCGACTGGTAAAAGCTGGAAGGAAAGAGAAAAAAAAAAACAACACCTGAGATTGTGGAGGGGGTGTAAACTGGATATAGGTAATACAAAGGTAAGAAAATACAGCCTCATCTGGCTAAGGCTTTCCAGAGCCCTCCCACTTGCCTCCCTCTGTACCCGGGCTTCGGAGAATAGCAGAGAGAGCAGAGGTGCTACTGTGCCCAAACAGACGCTCATGCATGAGCTGTCGCTGCCGGGCTTCCTGCTCTCGTCTCAGGGCTTGAGCCTCGGCTGCAATGTCAGGTGGCATCACAGCTAACACACTGTCCTCCATGTCCTCTAGGACACTACGGCGCAGGTCTGAGGGCAGAGTCTGGATGAACGTCACAGGGTCCATCGGGGTGTCTGAGCTGGCATTTTGTGCCAGTTCTCGTCGCTGCTGCTCAGCTCTCTGCTGTGCCAGCACCTATGGAGCAGAAAAAGCCAATGAGGGCATTTCTCCTGCCAGGCAGGCTGGCCCCACCACCTTCCCGCTCACATACTTCCTCCTGAATGGCTGGAGGCAGGGCAGCCAGAAACTCAGGGCTCACTTCAGTCACACCAGGATTCCCCACCACTGCAGGAGCAGAGCTATTTGTGGAGGGGGCAGTCCGAGTTGGTGGACGAATGCCTAGCTGGTTCTGTAGAACTTCCCGACGGATGTCATCAGGCAGGGCAGCCAGAAAAGAGGGGTCCACGCCTTCAGGGAGACTGATACCTGAGGGGAGATGTAACATGCAAAGGGATTCATGCCTTATTAATTTTTTGAGACGGGGTCTTGCTGTTGCCCAGACTGGAGTGTAGTGGTGCAACCTTGGCTCACTGCAGCACTGAGCTCCTGGGCTCAAGTCCTCCTGCCTCAGCCTCTTGAGTAGCTGTGACTACAGGAATGCACCAAAAAGCCCGGCTAACTTATATATACATTTTTGTAGAGACAGGGTCTCCCTATGTTGCCCAGGCTGGTCTTAAATTCTTGGCTTTAAGTGATCCTCCAGCCTCAGCTTCCCAAAGTGTCAGGATTATAGGCATGAGCCACTGGGCCCAGCCTCTCACACCTCTATCGGTGCCTAATATGTACTTGGAGAAAAGAAACCTATGTCACTGCTTGAGGGAAACCAGTGTGTTTCCCACTGCTTGCAAAAGGCATGGGTCACAGAGAAGGCCCACCCCACCTTCCCTGGGCTCAGAATAGCTCTTGTTATGTGCTAGACTGTATGCACTGTTACTTACCCTTTATAAATAACCTATCACGCAGATATCATCAACCCCTCGGTATCATTCATGATCACAGAAATTAAATAATGACCCTAGGTTGTAAAAGGTAGAAGTGGCAGACTGGGGGAATTTGAATGAGCCAAAATCAGTTTGACTCCTAAGTCTGGACCCATTTCATTATGCCATACCAGCACCCCCTTTATTGCCAGTCCTCCCACATACATGCCCTCCATCTGAATGCAACTGTTTGGCTGGTGGGCACTTCCATGCCAAGGGTTACTAGAAGCCAAAACAATCCCAGGATGACCTGAGCATACACAGAGCTCACCTGCAAGGGGATCTTCTTCTTCACTGCTTGTTGAAGGCAACGGCTCTTCTAGGATTCCTCGGGAATCTGCTCCAGAAATGGCCACGGCAGAATCTCTAGTGGAAGAGCTCTCAGAGGATGCAGGGGGAGAGCTGGGGGAAATCATGCTCAGGTTGTTGTCTGTATTATGTCTTCTCATTTATAAAATACTGCTATCCCTTTCTCACAGAAACCAGGTTTATCTCCCCAGCATAACAAGCATCTCCATTAGTTGAGAAGTATGAAATGTGGCTTGAAAGACCCTCCAATATATCCTACCCTTCTTTTGCCCACACATACTTACCTGTCCTCAGGTGGCTGGGCAGATTCCCCTGACCCATCACTCCTGCCCTGTACTTCTGCCACAGCTGGTGGGGCATCCCCAGGAGTGGAGCTGCCTGCTCTGGGCTGCTCAGAACTGCCAGCTGCTGAGGTGTCACCCACAGCCTCCTCTAGGGTACAGGAAGCCAGGCTACTGGTATCCATAGGAGAGCCTTCTAGTTGACTGCTGACAGCCGTCAGTGCATCAGAATCCTCAGCTCTCTCTGGGGAAAGAGAGGCTAGGAGGAAGTCATAGGGAGAGGTTAGGTTTCTATCTGGAATTGGGGCAAAATGACAAAGTCTTTGATAGGTTGCGTCCTTAAGGGCATCTCAGCTCAGACTTCTCAGTTCTCCCTTGCTGTTCCCCTCTCAATCTCACCTGCTTTTTAAGGTTCAGCTCAAGCCCTTTCTATCAATTGTTGAACATTTACTGTGTTCCAGGCATGCTTGTGAAGCATATCCCCTAGGCAACCCAGGTAAGGGATCATTTAACTTTGATTTCAGGTGCATATCCTGTGGTTATCTAAATAAACAAGATTTCGGCCCGGTGTGGTGGCTCATGCCTGTGATCCCAGCACTTTGAGAGGCCGAGGTGGGTGGATAACCTGAGGTCAGGAGTTCCAGACAAGCCTGGCCAACATGGCAAAACCTACTCTCTACTAAAAGTACAAAAATCAGCTGGGCATGGCGGTGTGTGCCTGTAGTCCCAGTTACTTGGGAGGCTGAGGCAAGAGAATTGCTTGAACCTGGGAGACAGAGGTTGCAGTAAGCCAAGACCACGCCACTGCACTCCAGCCTGGATGACAGAGCGAGACTCTTTCTAAAAAATAACAATAATAAAATAAATAAACAAGGTTCCTTGAAAGAAAAAACTGACACCTTAAGGTCTCACAAGGAAGACGGTAAAGAGCAAGGATGGCAAGCAGGTGTCAATTTACCCTGTTGAAATACTGCTGAGAAGACTTTTGAGGCTCCATTTCAAACCAGTGAGAAATAGTGCCATGAGATCAACAGTGTCTGCCAGGAGAATGGGAGAGCTCTAAGTGTGGGGTGACATGCTTGCCATTCTGGAAACTGTGGAAGGAGAATAAGCTTTAAAGTCAGACAGATCTGGATTTTAATCCCAGTTCAACTACTTACAGAGTGACTTGGGCTAATTATTTCACTACTACTACTACTTTTTTTTTTTATTTTTTAAAAACAAGATTTCACCATGTTGGCCAGGCTGGTCTTAAACTCCTAACCTCAGGTGATCCACCTGCCTTGGCCTCCCAAAGTGCCGAGATTATAGGCATGAGCCACCGCGCCCGGCCTTAATTATTTCACTTCTGAGTTTCAGTCTACTTATGTAAATAACACTATTGATTTTGGAGAGCTTTTTTTTTTTTTTTTTTTTTAAAATAGAGATGGGGGTCTCACTATGTTGCCCAGGCTGGTCTCAAACTCCTGAGCTCAAACGATCCCCCTGCCTGGGCCTTCCAAAGTGCTGGGATTATGAGCCACCATGCCCAGCTGGAGAATTATTTTAAAAGAAGTTACATAATGAGCCTGGCATGATAGCCCAGGAACAGATTAAGTGCCTCAATAAAAAGTTGGTATCATCACCAATATTGTTAGACTTTCAACTATCACCAGTTTGGGACCTCAACTTCACCTAAGAAAGCGAATGTGCAAAATGAGACACTATTTGAGAACTTGAGCTCCTACTATTTCTCTCAAGCAAGAAAGCAAAGAGAAGCTACAAAGACATACTTTCTTCCCTCCTGTTCCATCCTCCCCAAATGTTGAAATTTTACTCACTTATAGTGGGAGCTGGGGATAACTCCATTTGAGTTGTTTCTGCTTCCCCACTTGGCCTTGTGGGACCCAATTCCTCTGGCTCTACAGGCATCAATAGCTGTGTAGAGCTGCCCCCTTCTCCAGCTGGGGACTGCAGCTCCTGAGGAACCTCTCCCAAAGCTGGTGGGGTTGGGAGTGTTGGTTGCTGTTGTGAGGATTGCAGAGTGCCAAGGGTGTCCTTGGACTCGGATGTAGCTGCATCAGTTGAAGATGGGGTTGTTGGGTAGCTGTCAGGCATAGGCGTCCCATCTTTCTCGGAAAGAATAATAACAGTGGTTAAGGGGCAACCAGCTAATGATGAGGGGAGCCACCCCAATCAGCAAATGTGGCCTGATAAGTTTCCCACCCCCACAACAAATTGCTCCAAGGAATATCTCTGGTCTGGTATATCAAGGATGAAGGCTAAGGCTAAGGCACAGTGCTATCTCTGTCCCATGAATGCAAAAACTGGAGATCTGACTCTGTGGATCCTTTCTTTGCTCCCCAGGTGGAAGGGGGAAGATTTCAGTTCATATAGGGTGAGGCTAAATGTCTCTGTAGGTACACAGAAAATCTACCTACGAAAAGCCTATTGATCCTCCCACTTCATCTATTTGGAGCAAGAAATGGTCAGAATTTCATTCAAAACTCTTTGTTTGGAGACAGGGTCTCACTGTTGTGCAGGCTGGAGTGTGGTGGCACAATCATGGCTCACTGCGGCCTTGACCTCCTGAGCTCAGGCAATCCTCCCACCTCAGCCTCCCATGTAGCTAAGACTATAGGCATGTGCACCACACCCGGCTAATTTTTGTATTTTTAGTAGAGACAGGGTTTCGCCATGTTGCTCGGGCTGGTCTCGAACTTCTGAGCTCAAGCGATTCACCTGCCTTGGCCTCCCAAAGTGCTGGGATTACAGTATGAGCCACCGTGTCCAGTCTTTCAAAACCTTTTTTTTTTTTTTTTGGGGGAGACAGAGTCTTGCTCTGTTGCCCAGGTTGGAGTGCAGTGGCACGTTCTCGGCTCACTGAAGCCTCCGCCTCCTGGGTTCAAGCAATTCTCCTGCCTCAGCCTCCCAAGTAGCTGGGACTACAGGCACGTGTCACCACGTCTGGCTAATTTTTGTATTTTGAGTAGAGACAGGGTTTCGCCATGTTAGTCAAGCTGGTCTTGAACTCCTGACCTCAGGTGATCCACCCACCTTGGCCTCCCAGAAGTGCTGGGATTACAGGTGTGAGCCACTGCGCCCGGCCCAAAACTCTTAAAGTATGCTTTCCATTCCCTTGTGCACATTCCTGTTCTATTACTAAATTCAGTCATTATACAGCTGAATAATAGCAAAATGTTTGAGTTCATGCCCAAAGGTAAAATAATCAATTAGATGCTCCAATCAATGAAAGACAAGTCACTTTATAATGACAGCTGCCTCACCCTAAACACTATCTGTCCCCTTCCACCTGTTTTCTTCCAGTCCTAATTAACCAAGGAACATCTACAACTTTGTCTGATGAAGGACACACTGCTAAGACTAAGTGTGAATATGCCACACGCCAGGGAAAGTAGTAAGTTGTATAGTTATCTTCTAATTGGGGCCTAATATCCCTACCCCACAACAATACAACTTACTACCTCACCCTGGCATGAGCAGAATCCTCTACTAAGGGCAGGAGGCAAAAGGCCATTTTACCTGGTGACAGACCCTTTTAAAGACCTTTTGCTAGATTAAGGGCACCAAGGCATCTACCCTCCTTCACTGCTTTAAAAATATTGTGCAGGCTTTGGTACACTCATTTTCCAACTCAAGTGCCAAAGGAGACAGGTGTGGGGAGGCAGAAAAATGTTCTGAGGAAATATGGGTGGGGGAGACATATGATATTACACGGACCAGTTGTTACAATCACAAAATGGCTACTGACCATTGTTTAGAAGATCAGAGGGAATAGGAAGCATATGGCAGTCATAGCACTTAGCCCACAGAGCTACCTTCCCAAACAGCACACTATCCAAGACAATGTTCCTAGACTTTTAGATTCCACGGACCAATAAAATTTAATTAAAAAAAGAACAAAAAGTAGAGACTAACGTAGGGGTTACCAACTTTTAGTTTAGCCATGTAAGAAAAAAACACCCCAAACAACATTGTCTAATAAAATTATTTTGATACCACAGAATTAGGAAGACTATAATCTCTCAATACAAAAACAGCCTTTTAAATGGAATAAATTCAGCTTTATGAAAAATGTATTAAAGCTCCTTGATTTTGTTCATTTCCATGGAGGACTGGCATTTGAGAACCACTGTCATCAGTTATTCTCATGAAATGCCACACCATGGTGGTCATCAAAGGATCAACCATTTCAAAGATATACATGAACATGCCGTTTCAGAAGACAGAGTTGCAGTCAGGAAATGAAAAAGACACATGACCTCATTACCCATGCCAGAATGAAGTAGATAGATCATAACCAGAACAAGAACCTGCACAGAGCCAGTCGGAGAAGAAGTGTATCGCCGTGGGAAAGACAGTAGACTGTATAGTTATCTCCAAGATGGGGTATGACCCTAAAACTATACAATCTACTACCTCATCCCACAGAGCACCAGTATCCATCTTCAACCTATGTGGGCTGGCTACTCGAATGATCAGGAGAAAAGGCAATCAATTGGTTAGTAAGAAAGGAGAAAGGGAAGGAGAGTTACCTGAGAGATTCTGTTCAGTGGAGTCGTTTGTCTTAGATGCAGTACACTGCAAAGGGAAGGGATAGATCAATGTGGGACTTTGCAAGCACCTAAGATAGAGGTCAACTGTAATAGTCACCATTCTCCACCTAAACTCTCTAGGAGTTCACGGATTTAATGGAGAATGCTTTGGCCATGTGACCAAAGGAAGATAATCATTTCACTGTGCAAATGTATGTCCAATTTCTCTATATATACTCAGGTTCAAGAATGGCTTGGGGATGAGGGAGAAACTGCAGGGGTGGGGGAAATAAACCTGGAAGGAAAGGATAATAAAACCCCCCTTAGGGCTGGGCACGATCATGATCATTCTAGCAATAATTTCTTGGTTTCATCTACATATTTTTCCCTTCCTTGGGCTTATTTTTTATTTTGTCCACTCTAGCCTTTTCAGTCATATGCTAGGTTCACTTATTTTCAATCCTTTATCATATGTCAGAAACAATGTTATTGTTTATTAGGTAAAAAGTTCTATATAAAAATTATTTGTTAGATCGAGCTTGTTACTTTAACTGAACACTTCACTACACCCTAATGATTCCATAACTGCTCAGTGGGGTATACTAAAGTCTTTCAGGTTTTATCATTTGTTTGTATTTCTATCAGCCTCCTCCCCTTTTATATCAAGTGATACAGTGTTATGTATAAATTCTATCAGCTTTTACTCAGCCTTTAAAAGACTGCTGCCTGAGGTCCCAGAAGTTTCAGAAAAAAAGTAGGTCGCTTTCTTCTAAACCAAAACTGTATTAGTGATTTTATACGTGAGCCCTAGAATATGACATGTGATGATGGGGTTCAGAGTACAAACATTTTCTCTGATCTGACACCTAGGCTGATTGTACGCAAATGATCGAATGGGGTCATCTCAGTAAGCTTCCCCACACTGGCAGTCCACTGACAGAATGGAAATGAGTGACCAAAAGCATAGGTCTTGATGCTGACCAAGAGCATCAGACAAGGTTACTCTCCCTGTCCCATGCTGTCCTTGGTGGCAGAAGACTATGCAGTGTGACTGTTGAGTGAGAAGCCATTCTGGTTCTGGCTCCACAGTTTTCCCCAGTGAGACACTGGAGATATCTCCTCTCTAGGTTCGAATCCTTTCCCCTACAAACTAGTTGAACATATGGTGAATCTGAAATGAAAAACTTCCCAGGTTCAACATAAACGTCCTAGGATTCTTGGTGCCATGTGCATACTATAACGACATTATGGCAGATAGTCAAAGATGAATCCTCCCAGCCCTTGGGAATCACCTGTGCACTCTGATCCCTGTTCTCCTTATCTTCTTTGCCTTTATCAGTTATCTTTGTTTCTTCCTCAGCCAGTTGTTTCCTGCGCTTCTCTCGCCTTTCTTCCAGCTCCTCATCCCTCAGGAATTCCAGGTGATTGACAATGGGCACTTTAACCACTGTTTCAAAGAGGCAAAAATCAAAGGCCGCTCTGGTGGGGTCAGGAAGGAAGCCAAGAGGCAGAGCTTGTAGCCATGGAGAGGCTGGAAACAACCCTCCACATGCTTGTCCTAGCCCTGGAAGGCTCAATACTGCCCTGATAACCAAGCTGTCACGCACCTGAAACACAGTCATGCATGCTCTCAGCATCAAGAACTTTGCATTCTTCTGTCCAGCGGGTCAGGGCTGTAGGGATGCTGGACAAGGTTCCTGTTGGAACAAAGGGGAATGAGATTCTTGGCCTTGTCAAGCATTAACTGATCCACCAATCCACAAATTTCAGTATTTCCCTAATAGGACCCAAGGTCTACCACAATGTTTAGCACATAACAAGTATCTAGAGACTATAAAGCTTTTGTTGGCCATGGCTAAGGTTACTGAGTGGTTCTGGCTCCTGTAAGATGGGGGTTTTCTCTAGGGCAGACCCTGTCCTGCTTTTCCTCAGCAGGGAAAAGGTAGAATCTGACAAATTCTACCCTTTCACCACACAAACTTGCCTGCTTGGCTGGTAGCTGTGCTCTGATCATGGAAAAAGTCATCCAGCAGCTCATCATCAGAACGGGCGATGATGTGGACGTCATCATTGCCTACCAGGAGGCGGGCCCGACCCCGGCTTTGTAGTGGAAGGCTGCTGCTCAGCTGAAGGATGTCAGCAGCAGCTGAGGGACCAAGCAACCTGTAGGGTAATGGTGGGTACCACGATCACTGTTAAGTCCAGAGGTGCCCTGAAACCTGTTACCATGAGATCCTCTTCATGCATCCTCTGCATACAAGTTACTTTTCTGAATCCCACCCTGGTTTTTACTTAAGTTGTATATTATGCATGCCACAGTTCCTGGCACCAAGTGGGTGTCAATAAGCTTCTACGTGCCAGGCACTGTGTCAGGTTACACTGCCTCCACTACACGCTCTCTGTTGTCTGTACACCAACCATTACAACACTTATATATCTTTCTTTTACTTCTTAAGTTTGTTTTTCTCACTAAACTCTAAGCTGGAAGGCAGGGATCTTGTCCTGTCTATATCTAAAGCGTTAAGTGCTTGGCATGAGACACTTAATAACTGCTAAATACATGTGCAGAACTATTGACATAATTTGGTATTCTCCAAAAGGCTGCACATGTAATCCACAAAGAAATGGGACAGATGCCTTATTCGTGTGTGTGACAAGAACATTAAGTGATGGACTGTTTCCCCCAAGGTTAAGACAACACTGAAGCATAGTGAAAACTCTTATAAGAGCTCCGATGAATCCAACAGATCTCTGTGACTCACCTCTGGAGTATAAGAGGAGGGTTGGGCTGGCGATTCCCAGGGTAGTGAACATGAATGGTGTGTCCAGTATTGGCTGTCAGCTGCCTTAGGGTCCTCTGACTGCGCCCAATGCCCTGGGTGAGACGAGTTGTTGAAGAGCCACTGCCCAGTGTCAGAGAACTGTGGTCTGCATGGCGCACCATCAGTGGATGGGTGGTAGGGATATTTCCTGGGGATGGGGGGATGTCTGCTGCAAGGATAATATGCAAAAGGGTCAGTGCCAAAAAGAAATTTCTTCCATCTTTGTTCAAGCAGAACCGTGTCTCCTGGGCCTTACTTCCTCACACGGAAACCTGAGCTTTGTCCTTTCTCCCTCATTCCCACACCTAATCTACAATCACTGACACTACCATAGCTTATGCCATCATCTCTCACCTATATATTCCAACAGCCTCCTAACTGATAGTACCTTCTCCCAATCCATTTTTCACACTACAGTCACAGTGACACTTCTAGGCCCCTTAGATACATGCTGCTCCCTCCACCTTGAAGACTCCTCTCCCACTTTACCTGCTCTTCTGTTCTTGGCCTAAGATGTCACTTTCTCTGTGAAGCCTGACTTCTACAATTGGGTTAGATAACTCTTTACCTCTGTGCTTTCTTACCATCTGCAATGTAATGCCTGCTTACTTATAATTCCTAATAGACCCCTCCTATGAGGGAAGAGGACTATTTTCTTCTTTACTGCTGGTATCCCTAGTACCTAGGATACAGTAGGAACTCCTCAAATATTGTTCAATTTGCTGAATGGACAGAGGCTTAACTCTAAGGAAAACTGATGAAAATCACAAAAATGCAATGAGAATCATAGATGTTATCTTAAAAGTTATCTAATCCAACCCATTTTTTTTTTCCTCAAACTTTTCATTTACAGGTGACAAACTGAGGCTCAAAGAGGTAAGAGATTAATTGGCCAAGATAACAGACCAGAATAGTTCAGTGTTTTCTGCTACATCATGCTTGTGATTTAAGGTCAAGACCTGCCCTATCAAGACAGCTTGATTCTAAGAACTTGATTCTAACTTGACGCTAAAAGGGAACTTTGACGCTGATGGGGGAGGAGGGAAGAGATTCACTCGTTCTCCCGAAAAGATGCATCCTTGATGAATAGAGTGAGTATGTTCAAATCTGCTCCCTAATGCCAAGCTCAAAGGTGATCATTCAAACCCTCAAGATCTCGTGTTATGGACATAAAGATTATTGATTGCCCTGCCACTGTGGTGTGCACATGGGTGCCTGATGTAGTCAGCCTTGGTTTCATTTTTTTAAATCAAGCAAATCATCAAGTTGTCCAGGCTCTAAAATGGCTGCCTATTTACTGAGGTGAAGGGAACAAAAGCAGCCTCTCACTATTCCTTCTCCTAAGTACACACTAATGAGAGAGATGGATTCAGACATCTCTTGCCCCAGGAAGTCAGCATAGGAAAAGAAGTGCTGTCTGTATCAGATCAGTTTGGTCCACTGCTTGGCTTACCCTAGAAAAGGGTATAAGAATCAAGAGAGAAAACCCAGCTGAGCCCCTGTATCTTACTAGCACTGGAGAACATGTTGTCAAACTCAATGATGAGATCATCCTCCCGGTCAAAGCGCTCAAATCGGACCAAGGGAGAAGCGTTCATATCAGGATAATCCTCATCCAATTCCATCTCAGAGCCATCGTCGTCATCGTCTTCATCTCCCTCTTCACCTTCATCATCCTCCTTAAGGGAAAATAGGAGATGGAGAATTGCTGGAGGTAAGGGTTTTCTGAAGCCTGGTGCCATGGCCACATGTGCACATGAGGGAGGGAGACGCTGAGGCTAGTAACCCAGACTGTTGGTTTTCTGCAGCTCTTTGTTCCCATGGAAGAGGTCATCTGAACCAACCCAAACACAGTCCCCCCTCACCTGATCATCTTCCTCATCTTCCTCCTCCTCCTCCTCTTCATCCTGACTATCATCCTCATCCTCGTTACTGCCACTGCTGTCCTCTTCCTGAGTGTGCTCCTCCTCATCCTCAGGGTCCAGGATATTCATGGAATCTAAAACAAAGGGAGCACATTGGAGGACTAAACTGAATAGCTAGAAAACAAGCTACTGTGCAGGCCAGCAGACTAAGTGGGAAGGCGATGGGATATCTGACTCTACGAGAGGAAGAACCAGATCTGGGGTGATGTACAGACTTAGTGAGCCAGCCCAGATTTCCTGAGAGTGCCAATGAATGCATCAACACACTGAGCAGGGTGGCTGAATGTGGAGGCTGGCTAGAGGGTGGTGCTTGAGGAGCCATGGTCTAGGATCTGGCCAAGTCTGCTGGTGCCCCCTTGCATTTCCAGTCCTACTTTGCTATTGACTATATCCTGTTGGCAAGAGGGAATCTGGAGCGATGACAGCAGGTGGGTGAGAAGAAAGCGAACCAAGTAAGAAGTGACAAACTTTGGGCAAGCAGTAGTAATATGTTATTTGAAAAACTGGCTGAGGATAAAGTGGATGTTGTATGTCAGCGCATGCAGACAGATGCTTCCTTATTCTGCACATGTGGGTAGCTGCCTCCAGGAAAGCCCTAGTATAGTGTCTGTCAGACGTGCAGGGCAAGAAGGGAGGCCTTTCTGGCCTCGGCACTCTCACCTTCTCGGTTGGCCTGCAAGGTGGAAGCTTGGCTGAGGTTGGAAGGAGCTTCATCCATCAGCACGTCCTCTTGTGATTCATCCTCTCCACTTCTGCTCACTGAAGGTTACAGAGCAGAGCCTTCACTGAACAACAGAGGACTTCCCTTTCCAGACTGGGTGCGTCTAAAGTAGCTATGTACACCTAGCAGATATCCACTTTTTTTGTTTTTTGATGAGGGAGAAGACCTGGATTGTCTGCTGTCAGCTAGCTAGGTGAGCTTGGCCAGTCACTTTACCTGTCTGAGTCTCAGTTTCCTCATCTGTAAAACAGGATGATCACATCTGCCCTGCCAATCCCATTAATTGTGAACCACAGAGGATACTGGGTGTGAAAAAGCTTTGTAAAACTTAAGAATACATGTCTACTTCCATTTATCCTTTGATTTCCTTGATCAACAAAGTAAAAACAAGTAATACATACACCCTCAGAGCCAGGTGATAGTAGGGTACCTTTGCCATTTCCCCGTTGAGATTTATAAAGGGCCACCCTCAGGGAATGATCACTCTTTTTACACTACTGAGACTCAGAGGCAGAAAGCCCCTGGACTTCACTGAAGAAATGAAAGGAAACGCTTTCGCACCCTACAGCCTGCCCTAGGCCTCCATGAATAAACACTCTTTTGATGTGCTTGACATATCCTCTATATCGATGGCCACTCCCACCACCTCCCCCACACAGGCAACACTTCAGACTGCCACAGGCCTGTAGATGTCTTGTGAATTTCTCATCTGTAAAACCATCAACATCAAGACAAGCAGCAATCTAGGCTGGCTATGAGCCCTTAGGCAGAGCTGAGCAAGCAGATGATGAGAAAAAGGGTCCTCCCAAGAGAGACTGAGGCAAAGGAAGAGGCTATACTCAGTTCTGGGGCTCTCACCTATAATTGTACTGTTCCCAGATCCGCCATCCCTCTCAAGCAACTCATCTATCAGGTCCTCCAGCTCATTCTCAACCTGGAGAGAAATAGAACATATATATGGATGCACACAAGTCTATCATTGTGCTAGCACCGAAACCCTAAAAAAAGCCAGCAAAGGGGCATACATTTCTAAGATAATATGTGACAGAGGATATTACATGAAACCACACACTCGGTGCAATTAGCATAGAAACCACCACGTGCTGCCAATCCACACTCAGACCATCCTTCAAATGGGTCCATCCCAGTTATCTGATACTGGGTTAGTCTTTATACTGCCCAGGAAGACATATAGATCTCTTTAAAGCCAGCAGCTTAGGACCACAGGTCCAATTTCTTACCCAATGCTATGAGCTCCATAAATTACAATGCTTTCTTTAGGTTCTTTAGAATACTGCTGTTTTAATGCCCCAGCAACAGCTGGTGCTATTGGCATAAGGTAGTGTTAAGGAGCTTCCATTAATGACCAGAGCCAAGTAAATCAAAGACCTTGGGCCCAATGGTCTCAGGCCAGCTTTCTACTTCAACATTTCACCTGTGCCTAAGTTTTCTGGTTGGGATCTATATCATTTCATAGTACATGGCATCCTGGCCCTGCCCCCACCCCTCTTTTAATACAATTCAAACACATTTACTGAGCATCTACTAAGCATATCATCCATGCTCCTCTGCAAAGCAGCCAGCATTGAGGCAAAGATCTAAAGTACTCACCCACCCACACCACCTGGCAAGGGTTTGGTTCAGCGCCGCAACAGGAGAATGCTGGGTGATCTGCCTCCCTACCTGCATCTCTTGTGAACTGAGCACCTCAGGCTGCCCAGCAATCACCACTGAGTCGGTTTCAGCCTCCCCATCCATGATATCCCCATCTGCCACCTCTGTCTGAGTGACATCATGATCCTCCTCCTGCACTTCTGCTTCCCCAGGCTCGCCTGAAACAATCAACCAACCAGCAAAATAATCAAAGAGTGCCTATGTGCTGGGCACCACGAGGCAAGCACAAAGACAATAAGGTCCCTTCCTTGGGCAAGTTTACAAGTTCTCAGAGAATAAACGAATGGGTGACAAAGGAAAAGACAAGGCTACGTGTGAGGATAGCCAAACAAGGCTGCATTTTGAAGGAATTCTTTGTGGGGCAGATTCCCACACCACTATGACAGATCTCTGGAAGGCCAGCAAGTTCCCAGGGAAACAACACCAAGCCAGAACAATGGTGATACCAGGCCCATAAAGCAACTACTCCCACCCCTCCAGCTCTCCAGTCCATTGGCTCTGATTTCCTACCTGGGTCCTGCTGGTTGCTATTGGAATCTTGAGCGGCTCCTTGGGCATCCTGCTCAGACTTGTTCTTGCTAGATGCACTCTTGCTGCCAAAAAGGCTACTGGGCTGGTTCACAATCCGGGAAAGTGTTTCCAAAGGCTTCAGAGCAGCATTGACTGTGTTGGCCATGTTGGGACTGAGATAAGGGAAGATAAAGAGACTGAGCACAGAAATACTAGATGTCTATCTTCTAAGTGACACTAAGCTTCTTACAATGGAATCTACTAAGAGAAAAGGGGCATAAGGTCGCACAACTAACATTCTACTTTTGTTTAGAGAAAAAAAATCTGAATTAAATGTCTTCAAGGAACCCACCCTAAAAGCAAAAGTTAAATCAATGCCATATTTCATGGGGCTGTGGAAAGCACATGAGGAACAAATTCTTGACTGGAAGTCAGGATGTATACTCGATGACCACATGCAAGCAAGCCACTTCTCAGACGTACTCAGGCTTTTTTTTCTTGCTCTTGTTACCTCTGCCTCCCGGGTTCAAGAGAGTCTCCTGCCTCAGCCTTCAGAGTAGCTGGGATTACAGGTGCCTGCCACCATGCCAGGCTAATTTTTGTATTTTTAGTAGAGACAGGGTTTCACTATGTTGGCCAGGCTGGTCTTGAACTCCTGACCTCAGGCAATCCGCCAGCCTCGGCCTCCTAAAGTGCTGGGATTATAGGCGTGAGCCACCACACCCGGCTTTTTTTTTTTTTTAAGACCATCAGCATTTAGTCCCCAAATCCTAAGACCTCAAAGGAACATGATAAAATAATTTTTTTTTTTTTTTTTTTTAAAAAGACAGGGTCTCGCTGTGTTACCCAGGTTGGAGTGCAGTGGCATGATCTCGGCTCACTGCAACCTCCACCTCCCAGGCTCAAGTGATCCTCCCACCTCAGCCTCCCAAACAGCTGGGACAACAGGCGTGAGCCACCATGCCCAGCTAATTTTTTTGTATTTTTTGTAGAGATGGGATTTCGCCATGTTGCTCATGCTGGTCTCGAACTCACGAGCTCAGGCAACCTGCCTGCCTCAGCCTCCCAAAGTGTTGGGATTATAGGCGTGAGCCACCAGGCCTGGCCTGACTTAAAACTTAATTCACAGTTTTAAGTCCTGTGAATTTGAAATATTATTCTGTAGGGCTTCCTTCCTAGAGTTCAACAAAAGTACAATAGGGCTGCAGTTAGAGAAGTGGTGTGATTTCTAAGTGTAATAACATGTGTGAGACCAACTAGGCACCCACTGAAACCAGAGCAGCTCTGCTTTTATCTGCTTTATGTGTGCATTTATGTGAGTGTATGTATATGCCCACTAGTAGCAAGATAGCAGTCTCTGATACCTTATCACACTAAAAGTAACCAAGACACATCAGAACAAGTGATCCCAGGAATAGGGCAAGGAAGGTACAAGGTAAGCCTAGTACATCTCATTGTGCCAAAAAACTTTCAAAAATTAATAGGGCAGATGGACGTGATGGCTCACACTTGTAATCCCACCACTGTGGGAGGCCACGATGGGAGGATTGCTTGAGCACAGCCTGAGTAACACAGTGAGACCCTGCCTCTATAAAGGGGAAAACAACCAAAAAAAATGGGAAGAAAAATTAATGAGATCATTATCATAGGCCCTGTTTTGAGTATCAAAAAGAATAATGATACTGACGGAATTTTCATTACAAAGTGGAAATCTAACAGAAACCTCCCTCCCACCTCAGCCTCCCAAGTATCTGGGACTACAGGCACATGCCACCACACCCAGTTAATTATTGTATTTTTTGCAGAGACAGGGGCCCACCATGTTGCCCAGGATGGACTCGAACTCCTAGGCTCAAGTGATCCACCAGCCTCTTCTGTGATCAAATTTAGCATCACCAAAAATGGGACCAAGTGGTATTTACCTGTCCTCTGACATGATGTGAGAAGGGCAAATATCACCCATGTAGTATTTTTGCCAAAAATGTTTAACCTGATCCTAACCATTAAGGGAGCAATTACATAAATGTAGACTGTGAGATGTTCTATAAGACATCAAGCCTGGATTCATCAAAACAGGAAAATGTCATAAAAAAGAAAAGAAATTTGACAACCAAATGCAACATGTGATACTCATTGAGTCCTGGATCAAAACTCTCCCCCAGAGTATAAAGACATAATTGAAATAACTGGGAGTATGTGAATATAAAATATATATATTATTGGTAAATTTTTTTGATATGGCAATGAAACTGTAGCCATTGTTTTGTTCTTAGCCATTTTGTTCTTAGGAGACTTAAGAATATATGATTAAATACTCAGAAGTAAAGTTTTACACTTTTCCAACTAATTTCAAATGATTCAGCTTCTGAAAGGAGAGGGAGGGAAGAAATAAAGCAAAATGTTCAGCAATGGTTAATCCAGGTAGACACATGGTATTCATTACAGTACTGTGAGTTTGACATTTATAAATGTTTCAAAAAATCGATAGGTTTGTAGCAAAAGGACAATTTAGTCATCTTGAAGGGGCCACATAGGTCAAAGGTGTAATAATTTCAGCATGAAAAAGTGACTACAGTGATCCAAATAAATTCAATCACTGGTTTAAAAACAAATAAAATATCAATGAAAAGTTGGGTCCATAATACTAAAAAACAGAAAGCCAGAAAAAAAACCTACATTTGAGCCTCAAATGTAAATAGAAAAAAATTAAGTTTTTATACTGCCCCCACCACCTTTTTTTCATTTTAGGTTTTGGGGTACATGTGAAGAACATGCAAGATTGTTGCATAGCTACACACATGGCAGTGTGATTTGCTGCCTTCCTCCCCATCACCTACATCTGGCATTTCTCCCCATGCTATCTCTCCCCAACTCCCCACCTCCTGTGCAGTCCCTCCCCTATATCCCCTAGATAGACCCCAGTGTGTGATGCTCCCCTCCCTGTGTCCATGTGTTCTCACTGTTCAACACCTGCCTGTGAGTGACAACAAGCAGTGTCTGATTTTCTGTTCTTGTGTCAGTTTGCTGAGAATGATGGTTTCCAGGTTCAATCCACGTCCCTACAAAGGACTATACTGCCTTTCTAATAGAACTATTTCAGCACAACCAGACATTCCCTCTGGGGCTAACACAGAAAAATGCCAGTTAACAATGTAGAAGGAATGAGGAATTAGAAAGCTGTTATTCATAACCCTGAAATAAATTAATCGACCCAGGGAAGAATTATCAACTGACATTAAGGCTATTATTTAGGTATATGATTGACATCGTGGACATTTGTACAGTGCCAAAGTAACAACATAGTTGACTTTCTAAAATATAACAGCACAGTGACAATTATCATGGGAGACCTGTCTCTCATGATACAATATGAGCTATACATCACTTAAGCTACACATTTTAAGCCCCAATCTCAATCCTCTAGATCTAACTAGAAGCTTATAGAAAATAACAGGAAGGCCGGGCGCGGTGGCTCAAGCCTGTAATCCCAGCACTTTGGGAGGCCGAGGCGGGTGGATCACAAGGTCAAGAGATCGAGACCATCCTGGTCAACATGGTGAAACCCCGTCTCTACTAAAAATACAAAAAAATTAGCTGGGCGTGGTGGCGCGTGCCTGTAGTCCCAGCTACTCGGGAGGCTGAGGCAGGAGAATTGCCTGAACCCAGGAGGTGGAGGTTGCGGTGAGCCGAGATCGCGCCATTGCACTCCAGCCTGGGTAACAAGAGCAAAACTCCGTCCAAAAAAAAAAAAAAAAGAAAATAACAGGAAGTAAAGGATCAAGTATAAGGAAGCAACTGAACCAAATTTAGAAGGCAAAATATGGTTGCTTCAACAAGCTAGAATCATGAACAACAAAAACAAAAAATAAAGATCGAAATAATTAAAGATTTGTGTTAGAATAAGAGAGATTCAGAGGACATAGCCAGATGTAACACAAGTCCTTAACTGGATTCTGGTTTGGACAAAAATGCTTAATTAAAGATCGGGCATTAGGTAGAATGAAATTTATTTTCAGAGCAAGGTAGAGACCAGTAACTGAAAATAAAAACAACAAAGGCCCAAATTTTCCCCACCACAATAGCATGTATTGTATAATATCATTTTAGTAAAAAAATACATTATTTATGCATGCAAAGAAAAACACTGAATGATAACCAATAAGGTAATCATAGTATCTGGGTGGCAGGAATACAGTGTCTACTTTCTTATTTTTACTCATCTGTATTTCTTATAAATATATTCTTCTAATAAGTGGTTACTTTTAATTAAAGTGGGGGGGAAGCTTGAAAAAAAATCACTCTTATAGTTCAACTCTTGAGTTTATAGCAAATGAGAACTAAGGCTTAAAGAAAGATAAGTGCTAAAAGCCACAATTAAGAAAGACTTGGGTCTCCCACTTATACCCAAAGTTCTCCCCCCACACCAACTACTTCTGCATCATTCATCTAATGAGGCTGAGGAGAAGGAAAAGCCTGGGGCTGGGGCATCATTTTACCTGGACAGGTCTAAGCTGTGAGGTACTCTGGCCAGGTCATTAACCAGTCCCTTCTTCAGGAAGAGCCGAATGATGTTGTTCATGCCATTGTGCTGGGTCTTGGCTGTGGCACTGCTGTAGAAGCTGGAGGTGGAGGGGCAGGATTCCATGATAGTACTGATGATACACATCACTGCCTGAAGTCTGGGAGAGAAGTTTGACATCTCTATCATATGAATATAGCCATTTCTCAGGCCAAGTCTTCACTAAATAGCCCCAGAAAACCCTCCTGTAACTTTTATGCTTCCTTCTGGAAATAACATCTAAACAGGTGAGCACACACTCCCTAGGTGATAGCATTCATTTTTTCTTTTCTTTTGTAGACAGGGTCTTGCTCTGTAGGCCAGGATGGAGTGCAGTGGCACAACCTTGGCTCACTGCAACCTCCGCCTCCTAGGATGAAGCGACACTCCCACCTCAGCCTCCCAAGTAGCTGGGATGATGGGCACACGCCACTATGCCCGGCTAATTTTTTGTAGATATGGGGTTTTGTCATGTTGCCCAGGCTGGTCTTCAATTCCTAGTCTTGGGCTCAAGTAATCCAATGGCCTCAGGCTCCCAAAGCGATGGGATTACAGGCGTGAGCCGCCGCGCCCAATCCCCATTTCCTTTAAATAAAATTTTAAAAATAAGATCAAATAACTTGCTCAACTTCCTCGAAGACCCTAAAAATACAATGAACATTTCCCTTTGTTTTCTCTAGGTTTATACGCTTCCTCTAATAGTCATCATTACTTCAGGTATTTTCAAACACCAGAACTATTTGAGCAGACCAGAGTGTATGATGCCAATGTGACAAGAAGTTTTGTTGAAGTGCAAAACCACCCATGGACTAAAAAGAGTAAGGGGATGTTTTGGTTATTAGCCATAGGTCAGGTATGAATTTTACCTGGCATGTTTCTCTGTACTCTCAGCCATAGCCAGTGCCCGTCCCAGGGCTGCTTTTACTTCATTCACTAGGGCCACCTGGGCATCTGTGCCGCTCCCTGCAGCAGCCAGGCTTGCGAGGAATAGGCGAGCCAGGGCAGGGGTGTCCTTGTCTTCTGCATTCTGGGTATGTGGTAGCAGGTGGTCCAGAACAAAAGCTAGCACACTGCAATCCTGAAAAGTCATGAATCGCAGCAATTACTTACAAGCATGATTATGCCGTATCATTTGCACAGGACCAAAGGTACACACACAAATAGTATTAATCCTTAAGTCATCCAATGAGTGATTATTAGGTCCACTTTATAGATGAAGAAGCCAAGGCTCAAAGATACAAGCAAGTAAGGAGCAAACCCAGATTTTAGAAAACTTCCAAACCCCACCCATTTCCCACAACACAGCTTGTAACACTGTCATGTAGATGTCACTTGGTGTTTTTTTTAAAAACATTTCTTAAAATTTTATTTTTATTAAAAGGTTTTTTAAAGAGATGAGGTCTTGCTATATTGCCCAGGGCAGAGTACAGTGGCTATTCACAGGCATGATCACAGCACACCACAGCCTCAAACTCCTGAGCGTTTATTCCCACACCTCAGCCTCCTAAGTAGCTGAGACTACAGGCACGTGCTACTTCACCTATCTTAAAATATTTTTACATGTAATATTTAATAGCACTACTCACAGCAAATCAGCCCCCTAAAAAAGTGGCTTGCATGAAAGAATTTAGTCAAGGGCTGAGGATTCAAACCTTGATTCCTAATTAAGTGCTATAATTATTTACTGATACCTACACAATGTGCCCAGGACTATGTGCTGTAATAGAAGCTGGCGAGAGCTGAGTAAGAGACAGCAAAGTCACAGAAACTAATATGCAAAAATATTTAATGCAAGGTTATTTAAAATAACAAAAAAGGATCCATAGGGGAAGAAAATTAAGCCAGACTGTTCATTTTTCTCTAACTATAATTTCTGCCTAATCCCTTATCTTAGAAACAAATTCTGTTGTCATTCATGCAAATTTTGGATGAAAATACACTGAACACTTTAGAACTAGATAGGTGACAGTTGCACAACACTGTGAATGTATTAAATGCCACTCAGCAGCACACTATAAAATGGCTGATTTTATGTAAATTTTACCTCAAAAAAGAAAATGCATTGAAGAATTTAAGAGTCTGGGAAACTGAATAAAGTGACCTTGTTAAATAAAACTATTAGAAATAACAATTCATTTCCCAGTAGTGAATGCATATAAAGTTAACACCGTTTTCAGAATAACCGTGTAGAAAGGACTTAGCTTTGGAATCAGAGCCCTGGCTTCCAAGTTTAGCTCTGCTACTCTCCAGTAAGGTCCCAGGCAAGTTACTTACCTCTTTGAGACTTCTCTATTAAAGAGAGTAGTGAGGTGAGGATTAACAATAGTATTTATAAAGCATTTACCAGTACCCAGTACTGGTAGGTCACTGGACATATGTTAGGCAGATACCTAATAAATTTGTAATTAAATGTCTTAATCCACAGGTAATGCTATTATAAATTATAAATACCACTGACATAAATGAGTTAAATGCTTTGGAATAAAGCCTGGCTAGGTATGATAGCTCATGCCTGTAATCCTAGAACTTTGAGAGACTGAGCGGGGAGGATCACTTGAAGCCAGGAATTTGAGACCAGCCTGGGCAATATAGCAAGGCCTCATCTCTACAAAAAATAAAATTAGCTGGGTGTGGTAGCATGTGCCTATATGTCCCAGCTACTTGAGAGGCTAAGGTGGGAGGATCACTTGAGCCTAGGAGTTCAAAGCTGTAGTGAGCTGTGATTGTACCACTGCATTCTAGCTTGGGAGACAAAGTGAGACTCCATCTCTTAAAAAAAAAAAAAGGAAGCCTATTTATATATTTATAGGACGTATGTCCAGAATATATAAAAAACTCAATAAGAAAACTGGATAAAAGACTTGAACAGACACATCCCAAAAGAGAAAAATCAAATGGCCAATAAAGACATGAAAAAAATGGTCAAGGGGGAAATGCAAATTTTAACTATAATGCAATACCACTACAAATCTATTAAAATAGGTAAAATAAAAAAACACCAACTGTTGACAAGGAGGTGAAACAATCAGAACTCCCATATGCTGCTGGCAATAATGTAAACTGATCTGCTCACTCTGAAAAACTTTTGGCATTATTTGCTAAAGTTGAACTAGTTAGCATACTCTAGAGCTCAGCAATTCTTACTCTTAGGTATATACTATCCAACAGAAGTTGGGTAGTCAACCAACTTATATATGTTCATAAGGATGTTCACAGCAGCACTATTTGAGATAGCTCCAAAGGGAAAACTACCCAAATGTTTATTTGCAGTAGAATGGGTAAAAGATGTATTTGTTTTTGTATATGGTATATTCCACAGTGGGATTTTATACCGATGAAAATAAACTAGGCCGGGCGCGGTGGCTCAAGCCTGTAATCCCAGCACTTTGGGAGGCCGAGGCGGGTGGATCACAAGGTCAAGAGATCGAGACCATCCTGGTCAACATGGTGAAACCCCGTCTCTACTAAAACTACAAAACATTAGCTGGGCATGGTGGTGCGTGCCTATAATCCCAACTACTCAGGAGGCTGAGGCAGGAGAATTGCCTGAACCCAGGAGGCGGAGGTTGCGGTGAGCCGAGATCGCGCCATTGCACTCCAGCCTGGGTAACAAGAGTGAAACTCCGTCTCAAAAAAAAAAAAAAAAAAAAAAAAAAAAAAGAAAATAAACTAAACCTGCATACAAAATGAATCTTGCAAGCATGTTAAGCAAAAGAAGCCGGGTACAAAAGAGAGTACATTCTGTGAGACTTCAATTATATGAACTACAAAACCAAGTTATGGCACTAGAACTCAAGATAATGGTTATCTTGAGTAAAGCTGAAATGGTTAGGAGGAGATGCACTGAAGAACAAGGACGGCAGCTTCTAGGGAGCTTGTAATGCTTTGTTTAACTTGGGGAGTGGTTACTGAGGAAAAACAGACTTCATTTCGGATTTATGTATTTTCCTATGTATATTAAACTTGGATTAAAGTAAGAATAGCTCTAAAAATGGCAGTTGTTTTCAAAGACTGCAACACTAGTGCCCCTACACACTGTCAGACCCTCTGCCACTTACTAACTATAAAATTACAAAGTGATCTAGAAAACAAGGCACCCTTATGGGTAAAAATCTCTGGGCACCCATTTTACATATGTGGGAACATGATATAGTTTCTCAAAGTGCTCCACTCACTTAAAAAATCTAACCTGGTCAGGCGTGGTGGCTCACGCCTGTAATCCTAGCACTTTGGGAGGCCGAGGTGGGTGGATCACCTGAGGTCAGGAGTCCAAGACCAGCCTGGCCATGATGGTGAAACCCCATCTTAAATTAAAAAAAAAAAAAAAAAAAAAAAAAAAAAAATTATCTAACCTGAAGATAATTCCGCATCAGGACACTTCATTCTTTTCCACAGCTCTACTGATGAACATTAAGGCTTTTCCTATATTTTTATTACCAATACTGTTACCACATCTGGTGTCTTTGCACATGTGTGAGTACATCTGGAAGATAAACACTATATTCTTATTCATATGGTTTATTCAACTGTCCTTTAGACATTTTTACTTAGATGTCCCACGGATATCTCTCAAAACTCCGTATTTTCTCTTCAAGCCTTCCCCCCGCCCTTTTCTTGTTAGATGCCAACCCATGAAAGGAATAAAATACCCCCACAAATGAAGAAAACATCCTGAGTCCTTAATTTCCTTCTTCATCTTCCAAATCCAATTCGTGTCCATTTGTACCTTTAAAACATTTCTTCAACTCACCCATTTTCCTCCAACTTCACCAAGATCATACATTACTAGATTACACTATCAGATTCCTAACCGGTCTCTGTGACTCTAGTCTTCCCTCTTCCTATCTCCACAATGTAGGCCAAGGGACTTTCAAGAGAACAAATCTCATTAACTCACTCCCACGGTGAACCTGATGGGAAAAGGCCTAGCTCTTTCATGTCTTTTTTTTTTTTAGACGGAGTTTCGCTCTTGTTGCCCAGGTTGGTGTGCAATGGCATCATCTTGGCTCACTGCAACCTTTGCCTCCTGGGTTCAAGTGATTCCCCTGCCTCAGCCTCCTGAATAGCTGGAATTACAGGTGCCCGCCACCACGCCCAGCTAATTTTGTATTTTTTAAAATTATTTTCTTATTTTGTTTTTTTTTCTTATTTTTTTCTTTCTAGTAGAGACGGGGTTTTGCCATGTTGGCCAGGCTGGTCTCGAACTCCTGACCTCAGGTGATCCACCCGCCTTGGCCTCCCAAAGTGCTGGGATTACAGGCGTGAGCCACCGCACCCGGCCTTGTCTGTCTTAAGATGCCTCTTCTCACTCATCACTTGGGTTAACACTTAGCATGCACAGCTTCCCAGCAGTGTCTGACACAGTTGGTACCCAAATGATGAAAGTACAGTATAACATCTTAAGTTGGAAATATTACCTCTTTGATCAGCTCAGACTGGCCCACAGTGTAGCTGTAGTTGGCAATCAGGGTAGCAATACCAACATAGGACCTCACCAACTCTGCCAGAAGACGAAGGATAGTGGAGGTAGGCATTAAAGGTTTGCTGCCCTTGCCTTTCTGTTTGCCTTCCTCAGAGGCCCGGTCCCCTTCTTTATCTTTCTTCCCATCTCGAGACTCCTCTGGAGTTGAAGCTGTTGAGAAAAAGTCAAACACTGGTTCAATTCCACACTGGAACACTGGCAAAATCCAGTCTTAGGTGGAAAGAATCCTATTTATCCTCCACTTTAAGCCACTTGTACAAAACTTCTTTCTACTGTCTACCTGGCACACTTTTATTTAGTTCAGCTCAAATGCTGACCTCCTCCATAAATGCTTTCCTGTATCATCTAGACATACTGTGAGATACTATTATGTGTCTACTATACCTTATCCAAGTATGCCTTCATTCTGGTAGTTATCTTGCATTGTTACTCTTTCAAGTCTCAGTCACTAGACAAAGTTCTTTAAGTAGAGGGAACAAATCTGATCCATTTTGGTGTCCAATATAGTCTGTTACATAGTGGGCACTGCTGCTTCCCTTGAATCAGCACCATCATCCATACTATATACTACATATGGCCAGTAAGCCAAGTAAAATGAGTTAACCAATATTTCACTAATATTAGCCTTTAAAATTTATCTCCAGGAACTAGTATGACATTAAGCAAAATGTCTCCTAAATTAGACCTCAAAGACCTTCCCTATCTAAGGAGAAGCAGCTCTTCAAAGGTCTCATTAGACTTGCTTCCATGTGCCATTTTTCTAGTTCATGGTGAGTAGTCAATGGGCTCCGCTGACACTGCTGGAAGGCAGCCATCCACCACATAAAGCATGTAGCTAGAAAATAGTATCACTGGCACCAAATCTGTATAAGCCAGCTTTTAGAAGCCCCCCAAATAATTATGGGATGACTTAAAAAGTAAAACTAAAATATGTTACCATAGCAACCGTTAATAGGTTGGTTAAGTTACAGTTCCATTAACTGTAGCATTTGTTCCCTTTATTTACAGAACATTGAGCTCACCCGACAAAGTTCACTTAGACAAGTAAACACAATAATTAAGTCTGTATTCTCCTACCCTCTGCCCAGGACCTACTCACAGTTTTTTCAAGTTGTTTTCATAAGGAATAAGAACATAGGAGGGAGAAAAGCAAATCATTACCCTCTCCTTGGGAGGACACAGATGCCGAAGTCTCAGTGGCGGCACCATCTGCAGCAAAGACCTGACTCTGTAGAAGAAAAAAACTCCTAAGCTATTATGAATTTCAAAAATACCTGCCTGCAAATGGCAGGACTCCTTCCCAGGGCACTGGTTGTGAATGCCACAGATTTTCTTTGGCCAACCTTTTAACCACCTTACACCTTTATCTTATAATCTGTGGGAAGCTATTATAAATACAGTGACTGGAGATAGGGGTGGGGGTGCAGGAAAGGGAAAAGAAAAAAAAATAAGGAAACATTTCTAATACTAGGAGAGGAAAAAAATCTCCAGGGACACCCCAATTTTGTCTTCATTTATAGGCAACAGATAATTTACGGATACATCAAAATTAATACCTTTGAAATTCCCCTGGTATAGTCCTAAATACTAAGACCACACAGGCATTTAAAAGGGAGAAGAAAGATAAAATGCTGTTGGAATTGACTTACATTAATGGAAAAACTTGACTGCGCATCAAAATCACTGCTCTGACGAGTAAGTGACCGGTACTGCTGATATACATCATCACCCATGTCTTGTAGGAGCTGGCCAACCTCTTGGGTCATACCCCCAGGTTTAGGATCAGATTTATCTGCTAGAAAAACGGTAACAACCATCAAAAACGAAATAAACCTCTTCCACAATTGTACAAGGTTAATGCCTATCTAGCAGTCTTGGTCAATTTCACATCAAGTGGCTAAGACTCTTTACGTGGTGATATTACAGATAATGTTAAAGTGCCTCACCCTAATATTACAAAAACTAGTCTTGTAACCACAGGCAATTTACTTAGTCTCCTTACTTTCCTAAGCTGTAACTATAAACCTTAAGTGAATGCACCTGCAGTGGAAGGTCAATAAATGGTTGCCACAGCTACACAGCTAAAGTATTTGGGGGAGGAGGGGATAAGAGATGGGGTAAAGATTCTGGGGTGGTAGAAACAACGAATTCTATATGAATCAGAGTGCTGTAGAGACAAAAAGCATCAACGTCAAGATTCAGATTTCTTTTCAGTATTCATCAATTTTTGGCAGTTCTGTGGACCTATCAATTAAGTATGTCCTGAATAAAATCTAGAAGGACCTTACTATAATGGTACCCTATGTTCCAAGCAATTCAACCATGACTTTCCTAGTGCTTATAAGCAGAACCTTAACTAGGAATAAAGGTGGGCGGGGATGGTGGTCTCAACAGTTAGGAAGCCAAGACACAACCCCTAATATTGTCTCCAGCTCTTCAGGCAATAAAAAGGCTTTGCTTAGTATGAAAACATTAGAGACTTCCTGATATCTTATTTTCAACCTCCTCACAGAATGCCATTATCTACTTTTTAAATCTGTTCATTCTTCCTCCTGTATGGTGTGTATTCTCATACAACAGAACTCTGGCAATCTCCTCATCCATTCAAGGTTCATTTCAGAGATCACTTATACAAAGAAACTTTCTTACTTACACACCCTCACTAGGTCAGGTGCCTCGCCCTAATGACTTATCACCACCCTGGTATGTCATACTATATGACTATCAGTTTCTTCAAAGACATGCATTAGGTGTCTTACTCATCGTGAGCCCCAGAGTATGGGCACATAGTGAGTTTGTTGAAATGACCCAGGCAAAGTAACAATCCTCCAGTGCCCAGCCACCTGAGGTAGGTTAGCTACATACCTTCCTCTGGAGCATGGTATGCAGCCAGAGCATTTAGCATATCGTAGATCACTTCTTTGATAGTATCAGGGATGACAGGCAAAGGTGAGGGCTTCAAAGGGGTGGTCTTCACCAGCTGTACAGCATTAGGACCTTTAATTCTAAGATTCTCAAATTCATCATCTGAAGCTAAGCCAAAATGAGAGAGAAAAACCAGTCAATCATGAACCATACCTAAACTAGGTTATTAATAAAGGCTCAGAAGGGGGATTGTATAACATACAAGCTTGACATAGGAGACCATTTTCAACTAATGTTCAAATAGTACAATACAATAAACATCTACATACTTTTCATCCAGAATTATCAAGTGACTATCCCTAAATACATCTACATGTAGCTCCTAAGATCAAGGATATATATATATGTTTTTTTAAATAAGTTTTTATTACCAAAAAAAGCAAAGGGGAGATCAAGGATATTTTTCTACAAAAGTGCAATACCATTATAATACCTCCCAAATTTAACAGATATTACCTAACACATAGCATTCAAATTTCACCATATCTCCTTTATCTGGATACAGAGCCCAACCAAAGCTGGTAGTGATTATCTCTGTAGTCTCCTTTTCTCAGAAGAAATGCCCCTGTATTTTTTCTTTCATAACATTAATATTTTGGAAGAGTCTAGGCCAGCTGTCTTATAGAACATACCAGTTTGTATTTATCTAATTGTTTCCTCAACAGGTCAAACATTTCTTGGCAAGAATACACAGAAGATGTACACTTCCCACTGTGTTACATGGGTCATGCATCCATTTAACCTTTAATTATCACTTGATTTGTAAGCCATTAACTATATGTAAATCCTATGGCTCCACCAAAATGAGTTCTTTGAAGGGAAGGACTAGAATGAATGAGTCCTCAGTATCTCTGGCTGGGATTACAATAGAGCAAGGCTCAGAGAAGCTACTGAAGTACCTACTGCATTGACCCAAATGACCAACCAGCGAGCCAATGTCCTAATACTTGCCTAAGGTGGCTCTCCAAGTTACAGACCTCCTCATAGATAAATTTCTGGATTTATACCAGGCCACAGACTTAATATCTCAAAGGCCAGAAGCAAGTGAAACTCACCAGTTCCTGAGCCTCGAGGGGCAGGAAGGGCGATGCGGATACAGCAGTTGGCCACTTCTGTGAAGATGTCTGGATTGCGGCATGCGGCTGGCCCAAGAACACGAAGGATGTAATTGATCTCCCGAGAGCCGAGGCTGCCAGACACAACACCAGAGGTAGTGCTACCAGCTCCACTTGTAGCCGCTGAGCGAACAACCTAGTAAAGAGAGAAAGAAACACTACTGATTAAACGCTGCTTTCTAAAAATACAACTGCAGTCAAGAAAGAGTTACCAAGAATTAAAGCTTTTAATTTTGGGGAGAAAGAGATTTCATTTTTAAGCCGTGTCCCATCTCTTCTTGATTCAAAAAAACCTGGCTTATAAAAAAGTTGCAGCACATCTCAAAACTATCAATTAGACCAGACTGCATGTGATCTTTACAGAAACTGGGAGATGTCTCAAGACTATAGATCCCACATAACTTCCACATTAAAGTGTCAGCTCCCGAGCTTCTCCAACTGCTTTACCAATTTTAAACAAAAGTGGTTCAAAAATATATAACACTGATATCCACTTAGTGTACAGGAACAGAATTATGTATTTTCTTTATGCCTCAAAGTCAATGATCAGTGTGAAATAATGACAGCCACTGGAGATACTCAACTACTTATATATTGTTTGCCTTGATAACACAGGGTTTACATATAGTTATGCTTTTGCTCTTCTCATTAAACTGCTTGTCGCATCGAAAATATATGAATTACAAGCAATTCCACAGTGAACACTCTTATATATGCATCTTGGCATACTTGATGTTAGTTATCAGATAAATTCTTAGTCACAAAATTTCTAGGTCAAAGGATATCTTAAACTGACAATACCAAATTGCCCTCCAATGTGGCTGCACCAACTTCCACTGCTACCAAAAGTTAGGAGTGTGCCTGGTTTTCCACACCTGTAACTACAATGAATAGTTTACATTTTTGCCATCTTGATATATTAAGACTGTCACTGATGATGTTTCTTTGTTCCCCACACCCCAACTATAATTTACCTAACGATTAAAACTTTAGAAGTTTTCCCTCATCCAATGAGGATCTACACTTTCTCCTAGGGCTTTGAACTTATACGTTTTAAGCATTTCTTTACAGAAAAAGTATTTAAAGTTTCTAAAATCAGAATTTAGTTGTATATAGTTGTTCCTTCCTTGCTGGGCTATCTCCTGAAATGTGGATCACCATACATGCTACCTTTAATAGCTCTCTTTCTCTTGATTTGGCACATGTGAGGCGAAATCAAGCAGGCTGGGAAAAGAACTGTCTGAAGAATCTAAAATGTATATTCCAATATATAAAAACTGATACCACTTTTCTGGCAATCAAGTTAAAACATACTTATACTTTTTGATCCAATTACTAAAAATCTCTAAGTAATGATCTTAAACATGAACAA
Organism: Sapajus apella; assembly: GCF_009761245.1. Classification (NCBI taxonomy): domain Eukaryota; kingdom Metazoa; phylum Chordata; class Mammalia; order Primates; family Cebidae; genus Sapajus; species Sapajus apella. The sequence continues at coordinate 593,775 of NW_022437104.1, forward strand.
AGTTAGGCACAAAAATGAACACTGTAACACTGCTTACAAATGCAGGAAATAATGTCCAAAGAGAGGAAAACAGAAGCAAAGTCTATTAACAGTCACATGATTGCTGACAAAGTATCAGTAGAAGAAAGGATTTTGTAGAAGTACTGAGAAGGAAAAGCCTCACTAGTAAGACGTTTGCCTTTCATCCCTCCATTGTTGTCTTAACTTTATTTTTTTTGAGACAGAGTCTTGCTCGGTCACCCAGGCTGGGGTACGGTGGCATGATCTTGGCTCACTGCAACCTCCGCCTCCTGGGTTCAAGCAATTCTCCTGCCTCAGCCTCCGGAGTAGCTAGGATTACAGGTACATGCCACCACACCCGGCTGGTCTTGAACTCCTGACCTCAGGTGATCTGGCTGCCTCGGCCTCCCAAAGTGCTGGGCTTAGAGGTATGAGCCACTGTGCCTGGCCTGTTGTCTTAACTTCACAAATGACTTTATTTTTTATAATTACTTTGCTATTTTTTCCACTGCTCTGTAACTTTCCTAAAATATAATAAACTGTTTTCTGATCTGCACAATGGGTATTTGTTAAGTGTCTATCACAGTGCCTGGCAGATTACAAACATTCAAAAAACTTTATACTTTTATACTCCAATATACAATGTTTTGAAAATAGGCTCTTGGGTGAACACCTGAGAGGTACTTCTACAAACGAATGATTTTGAAGGTATGAACTTGGGGGATGGTATCCCAGTTCCTTACTAACCGTTTTTGGCTTGGTCAATAAAATCTAGATTTAAAAAAACAAAACAAAACCCAGATTGCCAGAGAGGACTTTCTAGATAAGAGATATTACCATAGTAAATTTAAGGGTAGAAAACGTACTTTTTAGTTCTTTTTTATATGTCATGCAATAGGATCATCCTACCATACCTAAGCAAGCTTCCAAGGATAGAGTTTGAAAATTCTGTTAGGCAGAGTATACCGTATATATATCTAGCTATAAGAAGAATCAGAAGCCCATTTGTTCTCAGACCAAGGAGAACAAAGGTATGATGTAAAGCTAAACCAGAATCTGATACAAAACAGACTCACCTTTTCCATGGTATGACGAAGGGTGCAGGGGTCCTCAATGATGTGTCTTAAGAGAAGGGTGACCAGGGGAGTAAACCCATTGAAGCCTGAGCTCTGGGTCAAATTCAAGATCATACGGGTACTCTTCAGTTCCGCAAACATCATGGCGTATTTGTGGTCCCGGGTGAGCCTCAGACAGAGGCGAAGGGTGGCATGCAAAGTATCTGGGTCCACAGGGACTCCCAGCATGCTCACACAAGCCCGGATTAAAACAGTCACCATATCTTCTGTCAAGCCCTGGATCAGGATCTCCCCGATTTTTGTTTCCTCCAGGCTTGTCTCCTTTTCAGTGTTTGTACTCTCTAGGGCCAAAGGGGTATCTATAAAATGGGGAAATAAGTTTTAGACAGTTTGTTTAACTTGATGTTTATTTCCTTCCACACCTCCCTCCTGACTGGCCAAGCACTTGGGTCCTATTACTAAGAAAAGCATGCCAATTAACAATTTAAAGACCAAATGAAAAAGCATAAGGGAGGCCTGTGTACCTTTAATCTGTTAATTAATCTGATGAAAGTTAACTCGAAATGAAATTGGCCAGACTTTAAGTTATAAAGGCATACTAGCTTTAGGTAAAATGCTCTTGGTACATACCACTGCCTTTATTTTCTTTACGTTTGATATCCATTTCTTTGCTTTCTTCTAGCGTCTTCTCTAGTTCCTGTCCATTGCTGTTTTTTGAATTTTTATTCAGCCGAGGTACCCTGAGGAGAGTCAGCATCACAGGGCGTCGGTTCCCTGTTTCCTCATTAACCTAGGAATTCAAACAGACATTAAAAAACTCTATCAAAAAGGAATTATAAAGGTGGGGCAGGGGAGGGATATCTCCCAGGTAAAATGCTATAACAGGAAGGAACCCTGGCAATTTATCCCACCTTTACCATTTATAGAGAAAAAACTTGAAGGCCCCCAGAAGGCAAGTGGCATACACAAGGCCCTATAATGAACTGTAAACTTTCCAATAGAGCAAATACCATCCCTAGCCACTCCCTAGCCCTTAACTTCTTTGGCTTCCCTGGACTACACTGGAAGAATTGTCTTGGGCCACAAATAAAAGACTAACACTAACAATATTTGATAAGCTAGTAAGAACAACAAAAAATCTCTATGCGTGTGCTGGACTGCATTCAAAGCCATCTTGAGCCGCATGTGGCCTCTGGGCCACAGGTTAGAGAAGCTTGGTTTATAGCGCTGAGTGAGCACGTACCTGCACCATTGTAGTGAATTGGACAGTGTATCTTCTTCGGCCTGCAGTGAATCGCACACTTGTCTCTCCAGATTTCCAGGCAGAATCAATAGTGCTATTGTTGCTTGCACTGTAACTACACCAACGGCCAGAGCGATCATCAAACCAGCGCCAGTTGTTGCTGTTGGATTGCAGGTACTAAATATAAAAGTACAAAGTTTCTTTGTATTTCTTTCAAGGCTCATTATTAGAAGAAATGGTAACTTCATCAGGGTTCACTACGAAAACTCACCCAGGAAAAAGATACACTGGACAATTAATAAATTTTAAATACCAAGAGAGAAATTTTCATATGCATTTACTCTCACATTCCTCAGTCTCTCTGCTATGCTTTAAAAACGTGTCTTCTAAAGTTCAGGCATTGAAAACTTAATCCCTAATTTAACAGTGTTGCGAAGTGGGGCCTGATAAAAAGATGATTAGGTCATCGGGGCTCTGCCCCTGATGAATGGATTAATGTCATTATCCAGGGACTGGGTTAGTTATTGTGACTGGCTTGGTTATGGTCCCCTCTTGCTCTTCCACCTTCTGCAATAGAATGATTCAGCACTAAGGCTCTCACCAGATGTGGTCCCTTAGATCAGCCTCTAGAACTATGAGCCAGATAAACTTCTATAGTTTATATTAAATATCCTTTTTTTTTTTTTTTCAAAACAAAACAAAACAAAACAAAAAAACAGTCTGGCTCTGTCACCTAGGCTGCAGTCCAGTGACTCGATCTTGGCTCTGTTCACTACAACCTCTGCCTCCAGGGCTCAAGCGGTTCCTCCACCTCAGCCTTCTGACTAGCTGGGACCATAGGCGTGTGCCACCATGCCCAGCTAATTTTTTAAATTTTTTGTAGAGATGGGGTTACATCATGTGTTGCCCAAGCTAGTCTTGAACTCTTGAACTCAAGTAATCCACCCGTCTCAGCTTCCCAACGTGCTGAGATTACAGGCGTTAGCCTATAGTTTATAGTCAGTGGTATTCTGCATTACAGTAACAGCAAAACGGACTAAAATACTTTTCCTAGACAAAAAACTATCTGCAGCCCCTTATCTTGCCATTTCTACCTTCCTTTTGTTTCCAAGAAGGTAGTGAGATGATGTGGCACAATAATCTTCATCTAAGGAACATTTGCTTTTTGGAAGGATTGTTGTATACTCAATCCTTTACATAACAGAAAAGCCACTCCTCCTCTGGAGATAGCACACTCCTTTAACATTTACTTCCAGAGTAAATTCTTAAGAGAAACCTAGCTATGAAAATCCCTTCAAAGATTTATACATTGGTCAGAGACTTCTACATTCTTTACTACTCTCTCATATTCTCTTCTGGTCTACTCTTGCCTCAGGAAGCTAAACTGTCCGGCAATCATACATACTACATTACACACCTTAGTCATCTGGGCTCTCCTTTTTGAGGAGATGGCTGTCTTTTCATAGAAATCAATCAGGAGCAACACTGGTGTGATCCACCTAAAAAAGAGAAATAAATGATCTGTTCTGGGCAAGCAAGAAACCTGCATGAATTGGGAAAATATATCTTAATTTCATCAGGCACTTCCTTTATAATTTTAAAACTACACAAGTACCCCAAATTTGCCCCATACATGCCTCAGAAGAGTGCCTAATTCAGGCCCATGTCCCAGGGAAACAGAAATGAGACTAGGATAGACATAGGGTCACTCACTTTGGGGTCTGGACTTCCTTCTGCTCCTTGGCTGCTTGGAGGCAGGGCTGAACCACTTCCAAGAGTTTGATTAGGACATTAAGGATGCCACTCGATTCAACCACCCAAGCACAAGGTAGCTTCAACTCCTGAGAGATTAATCAAAGGGAAAAAACCCTGAGATATCAATTTCTACTCAGTATCAAAGACTAGCAGTGGGACAGGGGAACATAAGGGTAAACAATAATAGAATTGGCTGAATTTAAATTTTACCTCTTAGCATCTACCAGTTGTGTAATCTAAGATGTGTTACTTAAATTTTCTAGACTTTGGTTTCCTCATGGGTCAGAGGAAGTAATTTTTACCTCCAGGATAATTGTGATGATTGAGGTTTCATATATATATATATATATATATATATATATATATATATATATATATGTATATATGTGTATATATATATATGTATGTATATGTATATATATATATATATGTAAAGTACCCAGTGTCTGGCATATTAGTATGTGCTTAATATGGAAATGTTTCATCACCTAGGCTGTGCAGTCTTAACTATGTTGAAGTTATGAAGTTTTAGCTTTACAGATAAGTTTTAGAATCTTTCAAGGAAAATGGAATAATTAAACACAGTTAACGGTTACACTTATTGGGGCTAAAGTGTTACTTTTCACAGGAAATCACTGGAAGTAAATGTCCAATGATAGGTAATTATTTAAATAAATTAGAGAACATTCAAAAGATGTAGTAATGTGTATAGAAAATGGGGAAATAGTCATAATACTTAACAAAAAGAATATAAAACTTTCTATATAGTCTTATCCCAATTGTTTAAATGAACAATAAATAATATTAGAAGAAAATACAAGACTGTTCCTTGCTATTTGTTTTAGATGGGGGGGGGCATGAGTGATTCTCTCTTTAGTACTCTGAAACCTTTCCCACATTATCTATTTACGAAGTGCTACAGTAAGAGTTATCCCTTCCATGAAAAAGGAAAGCCCCAAGACAGCTGTTACACAGTTTGACTCCTATATTGGACTTAGATCTCCTGAGTTGTTGTATGTAAAGGGTTCACTTCATTAAGTTCAGATCTTAAATATAATGAGCCACAAATAAAGTCATTTGTTCAAGGTTAATTGCCTCCTAGCTCCTATGGTTGGTTGGATCAGGTCTTACCCAAACCACTCTCTTGCCTTAAATAATTTGCCGACTAAATAGGCAAGGAAAAGAGAGAAGAATCTGATTCCATCTAATGTCTATTACCTCAATATTGACCACATCCAATTTCCATACCCTACTCTACTATGTGGCTGCCAGTTAGGTTTCCTCAGAGGAGCAAAAATATTCTATGACCAAGCTGTTAGTAATTTAAATACTTTTCTTTTTAAACTACCACCTCACAATTCTGACAAAATTCAATTAACGCTTGTTCTCAGAAGCCCTTCTCACATAAATCCAAAGTGATGCATATGGCTTTCCTAAACCCAGATGTAATTGTTGACAACATTTATGTAATACAGAATGCCGTATTTTGTACGTAATTATTTGCATTTTAGCCTATCAGAAACCGGGCTCATGAAATGCAAGGCTCATGCCTTAGTCTTTTTATTGTCTTCAATGCCTCATATATGGTATTTGAGAATTCTTTGATGAATGAATTACAGGGCCCCAAAGATCTAAATCTTACCTCAAAAAGTAGCGTTAAAAGCAAGATTCTAGTAGCTAAATTGGAGGCCTGGGGCAGGGTGGCCATCTGACTTATCCACTCTGACACGGTTTTTGTGTCACTTGTTGTCAAGGGTAGAGCAGCTTTGATCAATACATCAGCAGCTTCCCAAACCTAGAAGAGCAAAAAAGGGGTTAAGTCATGGAACTGCAGAGCAAGATGAGGTTTGTGAAAATATTCTCAACCTTTTGAAATAATCCCTCTACCTCCAACACATTCACTGAAGAAAGGTAGGTAAATGTAACATATTTACCATAGGGATTTAGAATCTATATCAAAAGATGTATGCTGCTAAAGGATCACCACTAAACAATTACTTTATTAGGCTAGAGTATAAGAAGCCTAAAATCTAAGTTAAAGGAAATGAATATTTACAAACTTCCTGGTGCATACAGTCAACCCCAAAAAGCTTCTATCAACTTATACTTCCATCAGCAATCTTCACTCTCTCTGTCTCTCAGAATTATTGTAAAAAATACATTAAACCTTTCTGTGAAAAAATGTTTTATCCAGTTTTCCTTCACTTGTGTTCTCGTGCATTAAAGTTCCTATTTTACAAAGTCCAGAAAAAAGTCTTCCCTTTTTAAATTTCTTTCCCAGCTTCTAGAATTAAACATCATATAAAACAAGATTCCAATTACTTAAATACCATCGAAATGTTAACTGGCTATCTGGGTATGGGAATTTAAGGTAATTTCTTTCTTATCCCAATTCTATAATTAGCATACATTAATTTCATAGAGAAAAGAAAACACTATTTAAAAGAGGACAAGTATCAGGTCACAAATATTCATCAGGATGGGGACTCAGTTGTTAAAGTGGTTGTTACATAGGAGGAAAAAACATTTATTCACTATTAGTCCAGGGGACAAACTTGGCTCAAGAGTAAGACACATTTTGGAGATTTTAAGAGAAAAGTAGAAAAGAAGAGCTTTTTTTCCCCTTCTAAAGACATTTTTGAGTGTGTGTGTGATGTAGTTAATTCACTGTTTCAGGATTACCAGATTCAAAGAATTCAAATAGAGAATATACCCGTATCAGGTACAATGAAAAAATGCTAATTTTTCAGAAATCAGGTTTTGAGAGATGCAGTCAAACCACTTCACATAATCCCCTTCTAACCCCTTCAGAGCTCACCTGATTGACTACTTGCTTCAGAATCATGTCACGATAATCTGCTCCATTACGTTTGACTGCTGTCATGATCAGGTCACACACACGGTATACTGTGTCTGGCAGCTCATCAAGAAGGTGGAAGCATCCTGGCAACATAGTATCTGTGAAAGTGTGGAGCTCATCTTGTTCCAATGGGTCAGCATCCTGGAACTTCTCTAGACATTTAGCCTCTTCCTCTTCCTGCTTTTCCCGAGCTTTCCGTTCCTCTTCCTCCTTCCGGCAAGCAACTTCCTGGACGCAGAGAAGGAAGTGTGATAGTACACAGCAGAGGCGAAGGAGGAATGATAAGAGAGACTCTGAGAATGTGTTTGCTCTACCATATGAATACCCTCTTTCTAAAAAAATTTTTAAATTTTTGTTCTGTGTTTCAGTGTCATGTGATACCAATGAATATCCTCAACCTTCTCCTCAAGCAGTTAATACTTTCGTCCAGGGTGTGGCAGTCACAAAGTTTAAGGCAAGACAGGGAAGGCAGAAGGGAGGGATGCTTCAAACAACTTCCACTGTCACGTCATCTGTAGCATTCTATAGTACCTTCCACAAAATCATTTCTAGACACTGTTCTATATTATCTGCCAGCAGGGTAAATTACTAAGTACACTATGGGTCTCTTATTTGACAATAAAGATTAACGCTTCATCTGCCTCACTTAAAGCTTTAGGTCAATACAACGTAGCTGAATGACAGATGGCAAAGTTGGGATGAATTAGTACTCTTCTCCTGTCTTCCTTTAGATTTCAATTTAATTCTATCAATTACTTTGCAACAACTAGCAGAATGTCCACAGAATACTAAGATTCATGTGCAGTGTCCTATAGTTACCTCAGGTGACTCTGCCCTTTGATCCATTGGAATATCCTGTCCCAGAGACATAGCAATTGCTCTCATCATCTGGTCCTCTTCAGACATGCTGAGATCCTACGGAGTGGTTAAGAGAACATCTAGTAAGAATACACACTCAAAACAAAGAAACCCAACGAGACCACCGCAACTCACAGGGAATCAGACATTTTGTGCTAAAGCTAAAGAGAGGAAGGGGCTCAAAATGCTGCTCCCGTATAGTCAATTCCAATCAGGCTTACTTTCCTCATCTATAAGAACAGATGAGGAAAATCACATGTAAAATTAAGTATAGGAAGGGGGCTTCAATGTGACTACCTATTCTATATCTTAGAAAAGTGTGCCTCTTCTGTTGTTTTGTGACTGGGGATTCTTCTACAAACAAAGTACAGTAATTTGTGTTGCTGGGGGATAGAAAGCTTCTGTTATCATGAAAAGAACATACTGGCATGGATATGTCTGAAAATGAGAAGTAGTTTATAGAAAGGAAGACCAATGGCCGAATAATAAAAGGAAAAAGGACTTCAGCAGTCAAATCAGTATCTTGGAAAACCACTGCTCCTGAGCCAACTTACCCGAACAACTCCTCCCATGATTGGAGGAGGGTGTGTTAGAAGGTACTCTGTGGCCTGCTCCATTGTGCTGGTGTTCAACAGTGCCTCCATGGCATGTTCCCTTGTGAAGCCCATGTCCATGAGCTACATAAAGAAGGCAAGGGCTCAGCATCACATTAGAAGAGAAATACAAATACATTTTTAAAAGGAAGGAAAATTTTCCTCTTCAAAGTGGGAATAAGTTTTTCTAACTTCATCAGAGCTAAGAGCATTTATGAGCTAGGGCAGTTAGGTAAAATGAACAATCCTTTCAGTTTGGTGCTTCCATAGCATTCAAACATTGAAGACACAGGATTCAATCCAAGAGCATTCTCAATTCCATCCTCTAAGAAAGTTGTTTGGGGGGGGGGCGGAGATGCATACTTATTATGATTAATAAGATTATTATAATTAAAAGATTGAGACTCATACAAAGAAGTACAAATTGGTCCCAATTTTCTGGAAAACAAACTGGCCACAGAACAAGTGCCTGGAAGACTGACCTAAGTTGTTCTACTACCAGGCAATAATCATGAGACGTACATAAGGATTGGTACATAAGGAAACTATATACCAGTGTTACATCATCAAACTGTAAGAAAATTAACAAGAAAACTAATATCCAACAATAAAAGAATGACCAATTAGTAAAAAAAAAAAAATTGATAACAATACAAGTATACATATTATTTGATGTTAACAATGTAAAAATTAGGCACAGGACTGAAGAAGGAGACAATGACTGTCTTGTGTGATAAAATTATGAATGCCTTTTAAAAGTCTTGTATTTATAAATTTGGTAATGATGGTATTTATTACTTTAATGATAAAAAAACGGGGCAAGTGTATATAGTAGGCAGATTATAACAGGACTCTAGACATAAAGCTAACATACATACAAACTCCAGGAGGAAAATGTTAAAATGCTCTTTGAGATTCAAGTGGTAGGACTTTATGGGCCTCTCCCCTCCCCTCTTTCTAGCCTCCCAATTTCTAAAATGCCCCTTCTGTTATATACATTTTATTTGCAAGTGAAAACAAAAGTTTTGTAGGTGACTAAGGTTTCAGAAAGCTCTTGTTGGAAAGTAAATCTGGTTCACAATATCCATTCTCTTAAAAGGTTAACCAGAAAATAATTCTGAGGTAGCAGGATACTGAGAATACTCATCAACATGCTTGAGAGGACTACTACCTGCGCAGAGCATCAGGACTATATTCGTTTTCCTCAGGGGAAAAAAAAACAAATGCTAAGAGAAGGAGCAAATTTAACCTGTTTCCTGGCTAATGTGACCAGGCACTCAGTGGTATGTAAACTTAGAAAACCCATAAACATTGCACTCCACTGGGTGCAAAGTCTGGACCCTGGAGTGTGAGGCCAGCACCCTACCTGTTGCAGTTGTTGCTGGTTGACTTGAGGTTCCCGGCGAGAGCCACCTTCCTCTTGCCCTGTATCCTCTTCTCCTCGAGAACCCTCCTTCTCCTTGCTTAGTCTCTCTCGAATCACAGGTTCTCCTCGGAGGATGTGGCACAGAATGGCCAGCATGGATTCAGCCATTCGTCCACCATATACCTTCAGGGGTTTCCGGTTCCACAGGTTTTTGATGCAAGTAAAGGCTGCCTGTAAGTAATTTGAAAAGTGTGTGATGATCTTTACTTTGCCTCAATTCAAAGCCCAGAAGGATTAAGTTAAAGACCTACGGAACAGTCATTCCGCAACTAGTACCAACAACAAAATCCCAGGCCAACATGAGGGGGCCTAAGAAGGCACAGAGAACAGGCATTTAATTCAACCTGAAGCAGTGATATAGTTTGGAATATTTGTTCTGTTCAAATCTCATACTGAATTGTAATCTCCAATACTGGAGGTGTTTGGGTCATGGAGGTGGATCCCTCATGGTTGAGTGCTATCTTCACAATAGTTGAGTTCTCTTATGAGATCTGGTCATTTTAAAGTGTGCAGCACCTCCTGCTTCTGCCATGTGACACGCAAGCTCCCACTTTACCTTCCACCATGACTGTGAACTTCCTGAGACCTCCCTAGAACCCCAGCAGATACTTGCACCATGCTTCCAAAGCTTGTAGAACCATGGCCCACTTAAATCTCTTTTCTTTATAAATTACCCAGTCTTGGTTACTTCTTTGTAACAAAGCAAGAACAGCCTAATACAAGTACCAATCTGAAATTTACAGTTCAAATGTTTATATCATGGAAATTCTCAAATGGTCTAGATTCCCTTGTGTAAGGCAGCCTTATCTGGGAGTTGAATCCAATAGTTCTTAAATAATCATGTTATTTCATTAAGCAGGACAAAACAGAGTGGGAACTAACTTAGCATGAGAAATTCCTTTTGATTTAGAATACTAAATACTCACTTTCTGAGTTACCACAAGGAAGCGGAGTGCACTGAATTGGGGAAAGTTCTGGACACCTCCAGGCAATTTGGCAGGCAGTGAATGTGGAGATTCAAGCACCGTGGTGGGATTCACCATCTTCTCCACCAGCATAAGCCAGGCATCTAGGAATTCTCCTGTACCATCAGGCAAGTCTGAGTGTTCCAATCCCTCAGAAACAGGAACTTTACCTCCCATGGACAGAGCCCAGTTGAAAGTTCTAAATTCAAATAAGGAAAAGTTGGCAGATAGAATATTAGTATTTTATCCTGGGAAGAGGGGTTTACACTAAAAGGTCTCAAATCTATACTGGCACTACACTTCCCTCTTCTTAGAGCTATTACATCTAATCTGTCCAACAGTTATCAGCTATATTATTTTTTTCTTTTGCTCCGCCTCCTCTCCTTTATTTTTCTTAAGTCTTAAAAATCCAAACCAGTGAAACTCAGCTTGGAATCAACTGACCAAGAAAAGGAGAAAAATTATATTCAGAAAAACAACAGAAAAAGAAAAATCTATTTTAAAAACCCATGCTGGGAACCGGAAGCCACATGAGAAAAAGCAGAGACCCTCACCAACACAACTCTAGGGCAGCCTAAATCCTACCCTCCAAAGTAAATGAAGACAGACATGGCTACTTCCCAGAACATGGAAGGATTAAAATCAATGGCTATTTCTATATATCCCACTGTTACAAGATAGGGCACTTTAAAGCACTGGGCTGGGAAGGAACACAGCAAAGACCAAACTCCAAGAAAAACTCCTCTGTAAAGCAACTTGATCCTTACTCAAAGAGAGCATTGTGGCCTCCAGAGCAGAGAAATTTTTGCAGCATGAGGTGGTAGGGATACTTCCTCTCATCAAACAGCATTGGTGATGTGAAACCAACTGAACAGATGAAGAATGTCAGCCTGAAGGTGGGGGGGGGGGGAGAAAAAAAAGCAAAACTTTAACCTTCTGTGAAGCAGACACAGAAGCAACAGGAAATTCATTTAAAAGGCAAGAGAAAAATTTACACACTGAAGTGACACCTCCCACCTACAAAAGAATAAAGGTCGAGTATCCCTAATCAGAAAAATCAAAATATTTCAAAATCTGAAACTTTTTGATTGCTGACATGACACTTAAAGGACATGTTCACAGCAGCATTTCAGATTAGGGATGCTCAACTGATATGTATTCCACAAATATTCCAAAACCTGAAAAATTCCAAAATTCGAAATACTTTCTGGTCCCAAGCATTTTGGATAAACGATACTACCTATATAAAGCTACTGAAATACAATTTGACTTTAAATACTTAAAAAATTACCCATGTTCTATACTAGGTACAACCAAAACAAGTAACTTACACTTTATTTTCTAGAGTAAACAAGGGACCTCCAAGTTCTCAAATTCAGTGGCTCACTCTCCATTTTAAGTAGTATAGGAACAAATTATATACTTTTATATTGTAACTTTCTAGTCCCTGAATCTCAAGTTGAACTTCACCTGAATCGGGGAGTAGGTGTATATGGTGGGGGCTGCCAAGATAAGCCCTTAGTCAAGAGCTTAGTGAGAGCTGAGGCTGTTGATCGAGCAGCAGGTGTTGGTGCTGTAGTAGTGCTGGCAGCATGATGGCTCCTTCTCTGACGGACAGGAGATCCCACACAAAGTTTAACAAGAAGTCCAAATAGCTCAGCAAGTGCTCGGCCTAATCTGGAGGAAGCTGGAACCCAAAAGTCAGAATAAAGCTATATAGTGTTTTCAGAATGGTTTAATTACAACAGACACATTACCATTAACATATTTTTATGACTCACCACTTCCTCCTACCACCTCTAGTTAACACTTGGATTTGTTCTACATTCGATAATCCAAAAAGGAAGCTCCACAAGGAAAAAAACGCCACTTCTGAAGGCAGGAGACAGATACGTGGCATTCAATAGCCACCAAATGTGAAAGACCAATGAGCATTCACATTGTTAGAGGAAGTATAAATTGCAACCACCTTTGTAGAAGCAATACAGCAACATATACAGTTAAATAATATACCTACTGGATGATGAAGTCACTTAAAATGCCTACAGACAATTTTAAAATTGGCAAAAATGATTAACCACTTAGATAAAAAAAAGATCACTGACAATATATATAGTCTAATCACAACATGGAATATGTAGTCCCAGAGAAACAAAAAAAAACTACTAGGAAAAACATGAAAATTTTTACAAGTATAGTCTTAAGGAATTAGGCAGATTATGGACATCTCAAATTTTCCTTTTCATAGGATGCTTTTCAATATATAACTGAACAAAATAAACACAAACATATGCAAAAGAAACTACATAAAAAACGGAGTGCTTTCCAGCTTCTCTTTAAAATATTTTATGCATTTATTTCTACAATGAAATATACTTTTAAATTAATAAATGAAAATGTTGCCATAGCATTTTAAAAATGTTATTTTACCATGATCCAAAGACAAGAAGGGCTAGGTCTGAATCAAAGTACAGCTGACACTTAACACAGGTTTTGAACTGCACAGGTCTACTTATATGTGAATTTTTTTTCAACAAATATATTGAAAATTTTGGAGATTTGTTGACACTTTGAAAAAACTCCCAGATGAAACATGTAGCCTCAAAATATTGAAACATAAAGTTAGGTATGTCATGTATGCACAAAATATATGTAGATACTAGTCTATTTTATCATTTACTATCGTAAAATATACACAAATTATAAAAATTTAATATTCATCAGACTTATGCACACACAATACACGGTGCCATTTGCAGTAAATAAGCACTATTAAATAACTGCACAAAATTTATTATATATTATACTCTAGTAATTTTGTAGCTACCACCTGTAGATATTGTGGTGAACTCAAGTATTGCCAGAATTTGCTTAAAACACTGTGTGAGACTAATCACTTCCACATGAACAGTTCATCTCTCCAGTAAATTGTGTAGTTTACTGGACAGATGAAAATAATGTGAGAGATCTCATGGGTCTCACGTTATTTTTCATGTTTACTGCAATACCATAAACCTGGGACACTCTACGACCCCATATGAAGTGTCACTACTAATGTTGGAAGTGCTCCTAAGAAGCAGGGAAAAGTCATGACATTTCAAGAAAAAGCTGAATTGCTTGATATGCACTGCATTGCCCACTACCTCAGTACAAATGAATTCAGTGTTAAGACAACTGTAAAACAAAGAAAAGGAAACTGGTGAAGCTGTTGCTGCAGCCACACCAGCAGGCTTGGGTACAGGATTGACATAATAAAGACACACCTATAGATTCTAATGTAATTCAAGAAAATCGAAGTCATTATATGAAAGCTAAAAGGTAAGTGAAGGATCTAAAGCTGGAGAATGTAATGTCAGCAAAGGATAATTTGATAATTTAACAAAGAGGTTTGGCTTAAAGAATGTCAAGATAACAGGAGAAGCAGCTTCTATCAACCAACAGGTAATAGTTGAGTTCCCAGGCACCATTAAGAATATCATTGAGGAGAAAGGATATTTGACTGAAAGGGTTTTTCATACAGACAAAAGTACACTATTTTGAAGAGAGAAAAAAAAAAAAAAAAGCCACAAAGGACATTTATTAGTAAGGAACAGAAGTGAGCAGAAGGAGTTAAGGCAGAAAGGGACAGACTAACTCCTTTTGTGCAAATGCTACTGGGTTTATGATCAGGACTGCCATTACCTATAAAGCTCCTAACTTCTGAGCCTTGACGGAGAAAGATAAGTAGCAGCTGTCAGTCTTTTGACTGTACAAGAAGGCCTGGGCAACAAGACCCCTTTTTGGATTGGTTCCATTGATATTTTGTCTCTGATGTCAGAAGTACCTTGCCAGTAAGGGAGTGCCTTTTAAAGTGCCTTTTGATATTGGACAATGCCTCTGGCGATCCAGAACCCCATGAATTCAACACCAAAGGCACTGAAGTGGTCTACTTGCCCCCTAAAACCACATCTCTAATTCAGCCTAGATCAGAGTTACAAGGGGCTTTAAGGCATAGTACTCTAAGGAAAGGGTTGTTAATGCTGTGGAAGAGAGCCCCGACAGAGGGAATATCATGAAAGTCTGGAAGGATTATGCCATTGAAGATGCCATAATTGTTACAGAAAAAGCCATCAAGCCTGAAACAAATTTCTGTTGGAGAAAACTGTCCCGACGTTGTGCAGAACTTAACAGGATTTACGACAGCGCCAATCAAGGGAATCATGAGTTTATGAATGTGGCAAAAAAGGTGGCAGGTGAAGGGTTTCAGGATATGGA
Source organism: Sapajus apella (assembly GCF_009761245.1). Lineage (NCBI taxonomy): Eukaryota > Metazoa > Chordata > Mammalia > Primates > Cebidae > Sapajus > Sapajus apella. The sequence continues at coordinate 608,805 of NW_022437104.1, forward strand.
TCTTAGTGAAATTCAAGAGCTAATGTCTCTTGATGGGGATGAGTGCTTTTGAACCAGTATCAGATGATGAGGAAGAAGACATAGAAGCAGTGCCAGGAACCAAAGTGACATTAGATAATCTGGCAGAAGAGTTCTGATTATTCAAGAATATTTTGACTTCTTTTATGATGTGGATCTTACTATGATACGGGCACTGAAACTAAAGCAAATGGTGGAAGAAATATTGGTATCGTATAGAATCATTTTTACAGTAATGAAAAAAGCAACCAAGTCAGAAAGAAATTACCATGTATTTCCATAAAGTTACACTAAGCATGTCTGCCTTCCCTTCTACCTCCTTCACCTGTTCTGCCATAGTTAACAAGGAATGAAGATAGCTTAATAACACAAACACCAAAGGAAGAGTATTTCTAGATGGAAATAGCGGGTCAACCACCAAGCTGCAGACAAGTGAGAAGGGACTTAGGAACAAGGACGTTATGGATGTCTTGCTGAGGCATGTCAGTGAAATAGTAGGAGCAGAAGCCATATATACCATAGTTGAAGAGTAAATAGGAGGAAAAAATCAAAGGGAAGGTAGTAGATATGGCTCTCAGGAAGGGATTCTGTCATCTCTGTACCCATAGCTGCTATTACAAAGCCTTCACATAGGAGTCACTCAACAAAGGACACCTAAAAATAGGTCACAAAATAAGTTTTAAACTAACTTATATGAAATAACAGCCTTTCCAACTCAATCTGTTTGAGGACTGACTAAGGGATTGAAAGATAGAAAAGGTAGGAGAAAGTAGAATCACTCACCTGATAACAAAGGCTTGATTTGCTTAATTCTGGCAGCCATTGCTGGTGTGATTTTAGATTTGCCCTTAGAGTCTGAAGCGGTAGGTTCATCTGTCTCCATGGGAGCCAATGTGTCACCATCTAGCCCAATGCCTTCCAATAAGCCCTGGGTAGAAGCATCCATACTTCCAGCTGTTCCATCCTGTTCCCCATCTACAGATATAAGAAGGGAGCAATAGGATGATGTACAGCCAACATTTACCTGGTTCCTTGAGGAGTACCGAGAAAGATTATCTATGGTTTTTGTAACTCTTTCAATTCCCATGGTTTCCTAAATTTGAAGAAACAAAAACACAACCCAAATATTGTACTGATATGCTTCTCTGTCTGGAGTTCTAAGTAGCTAATGCTGATATCATCAAATGAGAGCATATGAATAGTATTAACCAAGGGCTACCTTGGAAGACTGTTGTGGGTACAGCACAACCCAGAGGGTACCATTCACATAGGCTACAGTGTGCATAGTGCCCAATGCTGTCAATGTGGATGCCCTACTAGAATGTTATAGCTTGTTTAACTCAAACTGGACATCACAGATTACCAATGGTAAATTTTATTTTCTAGCACTTAAGAACTGTGCATATGAATGTGAGATGTGTCTTTTTCTTTGGTATATACATGCTCTTAGATCTAAGAATGAGTTTTATGAAAACTTATGAAACAAGTCACCAAGTTTTTCTTTCAACATTCCAGAAAAATTGTGGAGAGGTTGAGTCATCTTTGTTAAATGTGTTAAATAAATTGCTAGAAAAAAATTATCTGAATTGTTAAAGATGCAAATCTTTGACAGTGAAACTAATTTCATTCTCAGTTCTTAGTAAATTTATTCTTTCCCTGAGTTAAATTTGGTACATTTTGACTAAATTTGAGATTCTCATTTTGTCAGGTGTGTGTATAGTTTATTTATTTATTTATTTTATTTTATTTTTTCCCATTTATTTATTTTATTGCATTTTAGGTTTTGGGGTACATGTGAAGAACATGCAAGATTGTTGCATAGGTACACATGTGGCAGTGATTTGCTGCCTTCCTCCCCATCACCTACATCTGGCTTCTCTCACCTTGCTATCCCTCCCCTATTTCCCCCCAACTGACCGCAGTATCCCATCCCTCACAATAACCAGCTGTCATACATAAGTCCTTGTTTGTTGGTTCTAAGCCTATGTCATGTCAGCTTTACTAGTTCCTTAGAAATTTCCCTCTCCTTAGTAACTTCTCTACAAGTTTTAAAGCATATTGGATACATTTTTTTTTTTGAGACAGGATCCTGCTTTGTCATCAAGGCTTGAGTGCAGGCATGCAATCATGGCTCACCGTAGCCTCAACTTCCTGGGCCCAAGTGATTCTCCCACCTCAGCCTCCCTAGTAGCTGTGATTACAGGCATGTATCATCACAGCCAGCTAATTTTTGTATTTTTTTGTAGAGATGGGTTTTGTCACGTTGCCCAGGCTGGTCTAGAACTCCTGGGCTCAAGCAATTTATCGGCCTTGGCCTCCCAAAGTGCTGGGATTACAGGCATGAACCACTGGGCCTGGCCTGATACATTTTTATAGACAGAATTATCTTCATTGCTTTCTTAGTATGGTTTATCATTTTTTAATTTCCTCTTTTATATAGAACTCAGGAGAAAAAACTTTCTGGAAAAGTTGCTTGTATTAATTTTAAGTTTGTAGCATTAGAGTCAGAAAATTATGTATGATTTCTACTTACTGAAATTTGGAATTTTTATTGTGAGATAAAATAAAAACAACCTTCTTTATAAAGCAGTACTGTTGATAAAAATACAACGTGAACCACATATATAATTTAAATTTTCTAGTAGCCACATTAAAAAGTATTAATTAAAAAGGTCACTTTTTGCTTTTTTTTTTTTTTTTTTTCTTTTTTGGAGACAGAGTCTCACTCTGTAACCAGGCACCAGGCTGGAGTGCAGTGGCACAATCTCAGCTCACTGCAAACTCCACCTCCCAGGTTCAAGCAATTCTCGTGCCTCAGCCTCCCGAGTAGCTGGGACTACAGGCGCACGTGACCACGCCCAGCTAATTTTTGTATTTTTAGTAGAGACGGGGTTTTACCATGTTGGTCAGGATGTTCTTGATCTCTTGACCTCAAAAATTATCAAAATTATTCTAATATGCAATCAACATAGAAATTGAGATTTTTAAATTAAAAGTTAATACCCTCTGATACAGTAATTTCTAGTAATCAATCTTATATATGCAGAAGAGTAGATACAAAACTGTTCATTTAAAAAACTAGCATATTAGAAACTTAACAGGGAATAGTTAATTCATGCACCTTTATATGGTACTTAACATTAAGTGAGGAGAGAGATCTACGAAATGTTTTATCTAAGACAATGACAAATATACTCAGAGAAAAAAGACTGGGCAGATACTTCCAAAATTGTTTTATTTTTTTGGTGGCAGAAATATGGGTAATTCTTTCTACTAACTTTTACCATTATATATATACATACATTTTTATGGAGGAAATGACTAAAACTCAGTGAGAGGATGAAAACTAGACTATGGATGATAGAAGTAACTAAAAATTTTCATAATAAACCTATAAAGACATAGGAACACAACTTAGAAGTAATGACTAAGATTTTAGTTTCTTAGAGTTACCTGATCTTTTTCCGCCCTGGGTCGTACCTGCCTTCTCATCCTTTGGAACAAGTTTCTGCATATCCGCCTGGCCAAATTCGCACCCAGATGGTAGGCTGCAACAAGAGAAATACTGAGCAAAAAAAAAAAAAAATATATATATATATATACATATATATATACACACACATACATACTGATAGTTCACCTCTTATATTGTAAATGGTCTCTAACTTGCTTGGCTGACACTATCCCTCCTATAGCAGGTAAGTTAAACTGAATATAATAAAGCTTCTATAATTCCTAAGGTAGTACAAAGGTTTCCAACTCACGTTTTTGTATCTGGCTAACAACAGGAACACATTTTAAACATCCACCATGCCAACAAAGCATAATTGGTACATCAAATCAAAGATGTACAAAATGCTACAATTTGTCAGCAAGTTCCTAGGCTGGTAAGAGGGAAGGACTGGGAAGCCTCTGAATTCTCTTCCTCACCCTCCTATCCCAGGCTCACTGAATTTAGGTAACAGAATAATAAGAGAGAACCATTCTCTTACCTGTTTGGGGTACACAGGGAGAGGAGGACAGTGCTTTCCCACACCAGGGAACAGTATAACTGGCTCAGCTTGCTCAAAACACTCAGACCCAATTGAGAGCCCCACTGGTTTACGGAGATGGAACGAATTTCACTCTGTAATCATAACAAGAATTTCACCTTTGGGATGTTCCCTGAACAATTATACTTAAAAAAATTAAAAAAAAAAAACAAAAAAACAAAAAACCAACCTTCAATAGTTTTATAAGTATAAGGAATTTTTCTTCATTGCTATTCTCACAGAGTTATCCACCTCATCAAAATGTCCACATTCAAGACGACAGTTCCACAAAATATCCTCTTACAACATTTACAAACTATTTCCACAACACTGCTCTCATTGCTTTTTATAAAGTGAAAGAAAGGCATCATAGGCTACTTTTTCTTCTGAATCAAAGAAACGGTTTTGCAGGTTCATTAAGTACTTTCTAATTTATTTGGTGGGGGTATTGTTATTTCCATCCAATTGCATTACTTCAGTAAATAACTGGATTTAATTCCTTGAATTTAATTTTCCATCTTAATTTTATTACATTCAATAACGAAAAGGTAAGTAATAAAAATCAATCCCTAAGCTTTGCTAAGTAATTTTCTAATTCATTTATAATTGTGTTATTTTATTTCGAATTCAATCAATTCACAGGTAATAGAGAACACACTCCTGCTCAATAGTATAAAACAGGGCTGCTGAACTCTGTTTTGCTTAATGTTGATACCGTTAATCTTTAAAATCAATTATCTAGGAATAAATATAGTAAAACTGTGAGGACATATACAAAATGCCTTCTTTCTAGAACTAGGGATTATAGATTGCAGGAAATGGGTCTGATATGTAGCAAATTTTTACTAATCTGTTAATTACTACTGATTTAAATGTTCTGTGGTAAAAAATGTCCTATCTATGCCATCCCATTATCAGACCTATAAGGACTTGTGGAAAGATTATTAGGCAGTACTAAGGCCAAATGAATACCCAATTGATGTTTGTCTGCTAAAAAGGGTAATAACCTCTTTTACTCTCAACAAAGTCCACTTCACATAATAAATTATACAGTCATTCAACTTTTTGACACTGTCAAAAAACATCTCATCCTAAGTTGAACTGTTATTTTAGCTGCTACCTCAAGCAGACCTCCTGTTAAGTACAGTAACCTGCTAGATGTATGCCCTAGGTATTTCATTGCCTTTAAATTAATATGTTCACCCCTAAGATTATATTACCTGTCCAACTCTGCAAGTATGAACAAACATCATGATGTAGGCATGGGCAGCAGTGAGTGCATGCAGCAGAGGTGTGGCCTGGGCTGAGAGGGTAGCATCAGCAACATTGCCTGCACAAGCCAGTTCCCGCAACAACACTGAGCCCCCAGGGGATTCAATGGGGCGGTGTAAGGGCTCCAGGGAGGAGAGGATGGAGTCCAGTTGAAGGAGACCCTCTTGAAGGACTTTGGGTTCATGTGACAGTGTCTGCAACAGGAATAATAATTAAAGTGTTAATACATAATGGGCTTCAAATTCATCATGCCTTAATAGTCACAATGGAAGTGACAATTAAATAGAAGTCTCCCAGATTTTAGATATGGCCATGGTCTCTTACCTGGTGGTAGAACCCAAATATGAACTCAGGTACAACATACATTAACATCTCTTTCTAGAGCAACACACTACTTTCAAATCTGGTGAGCCAATAACACTTAAAAGCTTATGATGGCCAAATTGATACTGTTATAGTAAGGACTCTATGGTAGAGGATTAATTCCAAATTTTGCAGAGTAGGAAACAATGTTAGGCAAAGTTCGAAAGCATGGAAGTGAATCATTATTATAATGTTCTCTTCTTAAAACAAGAGAGACCATTCTAACATAGGCATCAGGTAGGTAATTTGTTTTTATCTGACAACTCAAGGATCATAAGACCCTTGTGATTTCCTCTCAAGTATGGAGAAAAATCTGACAATAAAACCCCATCACGTGCCACGCAAAGACAGGAGAAATTATGTGCCTTCCTATGGCTTTCAATAAATCTATCCTTTCACAGTATATTATAGGTATGATAAAGATCTTTTCCCCTCTTGCTAATGAAGAGCATTTAATTCAATATTTCAAAGAGTAAAACAAAATAAAGTCACGTCACAATTATGGATCTTTCCAAATCTGTAAGCAACTGGATTTCTCATTTTTAGCAGGAATTACTTATCACTCTGCAGCCCAGCTAATAAAGGAGTTTCATAGATTTCATGTAATCACTATCAAAATTCCAATGTTGGTTTTTGTTTTGTTTTTGCAGAAATAGAAAAAAAATTCCTTCTAAAATTCATATGGAATCTTAAGGGAACCCAAATAGCCAAAACAAGTTGGGGAAAATTTTTTGGAGGTCTCACTCTTTTTGATTTCTATTACAAAGTTACAGTAATCAAAACTGTGATACTGGCATAAAGACAGACATAAAGACCAACAGAACAGAATAGAGAGCCCAGAATTAAATCTTCACATATATACGGTCAAATGATTTTTGACAAAGGAACCAAGACCATTCAATAGGAAAGGAGACTTTTACCATATAAAAAAAATCAAATCAAAATGGATCAAAGACCCAAATATAAGAGATAAGTTATAAAACTCTTAGAAGAAGCCATAGTGGGAAAGCTGCAAAACACTGAATTTGGCAATGGTTTCTAGGACATGACACCAAAAACATAGGTGTTTACAAAGACAACAAAAATTAAAAAAGAGAAGCTGAACTTTATCAAAATTAAACATGCTTGTGCATCAAAAGACAACCACGAAAAGGCAACTCACAGAACAGGAAAAATATTTGCAAATCATATACCTGAGAAGACATTACTATCAGATATTAATACGTGTAGAAGAATACACAACTCTTACAACTCAACAATAGAACAAATAACATGATTAAAATAGAGCAATGAACTTGAATAGACATTTCTCCAAGGATACATACATGGACAACAAGCACATTTAGAGATGTTCGCTATCACTAAGCATTAGGGAAATATCAGTCAAAAACAAAATGAGATACTTCCTACCCACTAGAATGGCTATTGTCAAAAAACAGAAAACAAGAATTGGTTAGGATGTGGGAAAATTAGAATTAAAAGTAGAGTCTCAAAAGAGTTCTATTGTATCCATGTTCACAGCACCATTATTATTCACAACAGCCAAAAGGTGAAAGCAATTCAGTGTCAATCACAGATGAATGGATAAACAAAATGTGGTATATACACACAATGGATTATTATTACGCCTTACAAGGGAAGCAAATTATGACACATGCTACATAATGGTTGAAACCTTGAGGGCATTATGCTAAATGAAAAAAGCCAGTCGCACACACAAAATATTTTTATGATCCCACTTATATGAGGTACCTAGAGTAATCAAATTTAGAGACAAAAAGTAGAATGGCAGTTGCCAAGGGCTGGAGAGAGGGGAGGATGAGGAATTTAATGGCGTAATTTCATTTTTGCAAGATGAAAAGAGTTCTGGAGATTGGCTGCACATCAATATGAATACACTTAACACTACTGAACTCTATAATTAAAAATGGTTAAAATGGTAAATTTCATGTTATGTATAGTTTACTACTATGAAAAACAAAATAAAGAAGCTTCATTGTTGGCAAAATATGAGCAATGAATTACATGTCAATTATGCTTAAAATACATGACTATCAAGCTTGAAAAGCGGGGGAATTAAATATGGGCAATTAAATGCATGTCAATTATGCTTAAAATACATGACTATCAAACTCTAAAGGAGAGGAAAATACATGGTTAAACATAACCATAAACATAAAATGTGTTAAAAAGCACCCAAAACAAAGAAGGGTGATATACTACTAACACCCAACTACAAAGCCTTCTTGGAGATATACTTTCCCCTCCAATAAACTCTAAGGATGTTAGAACTACAAACCAAACTCAGGAACAGAGAAAAAATACTTTGACTTTTCAATGAGAAATAACATAGCACACTATATACTAGTCACAAAATTCACTTATACAACATAACACAAAATTATTCATTATTTTTTCATTGAAGGGAGACCACAGTAAAAACACATATACAGAAGTATCGCAAAATTGATTTCCAAAAAGAAATGAAAACATTTGGCCAGATGCTTCTTACCAATATGGATTTGCAGACACCTGCAACAGCCTGACAGGCAGCAGATGTGGGAAAGTCAATGGGCAGATTGGGAAGACCCAAAATGGTAACCAAAGGCAAGAGTCCTTTCTGATTCACAAATTCCTGGCAGTGGTCATCTGTTGTATTGTTGCTCAGAATAGATTCCACAAATTTCATCTAGGTAATAAAAATTTTTTAAAGAAGTTAGAGCCTGATACTTGGAACTAAAAGGCCAGCCTGGAATAAGGATGGGGTAGCCTTCTAGTCATAAAATTGGTGTTTTCTAGAGTACCAAAACCTCAGATAAACAGAGACAGACGTATGATATGGACTCTAAAACACCCAGGGAGTAAAGAACATCTACGATTTCTGCCCAATCTACATTTTCAAGCACACCGAGTCAGTAATTTGAGATAACAAAGAAGTTGAGTGACTTGCTCAGGCCCACATTATGAATTAGTGGTACAAACATACCTAATCTCTTAATTTGCCATTTAGTGCTCCCTGCATGCCTCTCCTGCAGGCAAACATCATGGAAAATTCCCCCCAAATGTGCTAATAATGCAAATGAAATCCTGAACTCTGGAAGAGTTTGTTTGAAACAAAGCATTTCTTAAGAGTAAAAAAGTAAAATGTGGGCAACAAACATATAGATACAAGGAGAAACCATCTCTGGAAGTCTTGAAAGTGCTTAGTAGGCTAGAACAAATGCTAAGACGGCTCTCCCTTTTTGGTAAACAATTCTGGGAAATTCAAACTCTTCACTTTTTTGGTGAGATACTCAGGAAGTAATGGGGGAAAAATAGGAGAAATATGTTGGATACATTTGGAAAACATATTACAGGTTGTATATCCCATATTCAAAATGCTTGAACACCAGGAGTGCTTCAGATTTTTTTTTTTTTTTGGGGGGGGGGCGGAATATTTGCATTATACAGTATAGGCTAAAAATGCTCCAGTGAGCATTTCCTTTAAGTGTTATGCTGGTGCTCAAAAAGGTTCACATTTTGGATTTGGGATGATCAGCCTATACTGGACTGGCAAAACAAAATCTGTTATAGATTCCTGTTTGGGGAATGGTAACAGTGAACAAAAAAATCCGGAATAATAATGGGGGTTGTGTTGGCTAATTTTTGGCAAAACAGTTTAGAACAAAAACATAAGGGTGGCACATCTTTCTCCTCTTAATTGGATTCCAACTAAAACAAATATAGTGGTTACTGGACTATGATAATTCCACACATTTTAGAGAAAAGCACATATACACCTTTACTCAGTTTGCCCTGTGTTGAATCTTACCACATTAAGGATGTAATCCATGAGGGGAATAGGAATACGTTCCTCTGTACCAACAACCCTGTTAAGGAAGAAAAGAACGAGTTACACAGAAATTCACAATACCAGTACAAGAGAACAGAGTGAGGAAAAGGACACTGTGTAAAATTCTAGTCCTTTTTCTATTTATTAATTTCCTTATTTTTTTGAGACAGGGTCTCTATCACCCAGGCTGGAGTGCAGTGGCACGATCATGGCTCACTACAGCCTTGACTTCCCAAGTTCATCGGGTATATGAGCCTTTGGACTCACATACCACAGGAAAAAAACAGCTGAAATCAATCCTGAAGCTGGCTTTGCTAGCCTCACTAAGGTTGAAAGCATAAAGGTGAAAAATCAAGCCTTTAAAAACTCAACATTTGTATACATTAAAAGAGAAACTATCCTGTCTTCAGCAAACTACTGTTGGGAAAATTTATCCATATGAAAACATTAAAAGTAAGTTCAATTAAAAGACTCAATATTTGCTTGAAGAAAGAGGCTAGACAAAGAAACACAAACATGACATGATGTTCTTGCATCACATTTAAAGTTATGGAGAGTAGAAAATAGAATTTAATTTTGTTCAAAGAGCTATACTTATACAAACAACACTTGAGGGCTCCTTCCCTAACAATTGATATTTGCAGCATGACAGTTCCTCAACTATCAAAAAAACATATGGAGTCTTTTGTCTTTTCAGTTGCTTCAATGTTGCACAGGAGATGAAAAGGTTACAACATGCCATAGCTGCAGAAACCGCAACTCAATGCAAAACACTACACATATAGTATACTGCAATGAAACAAAATATGCCTCTAAGATAAACCCCAGGAAGGAACAAATATTTTAGAAAATGGAGCATTTTGAACACAGGCCTTTGAAACAGATTTGGGCAGAGAGTGCAGGTGAGTGCAGTGAGGTGGGGCAGAGACAGAGGGAGAGGTAGGGGAAGAAGACAAGAAAGTTGGCAAGAAGCTAGTAGTTCTCATCTCTGAGCAAGACAAAATGTAAACAAAGATTTGCCAAGCACGAGAACATTTGGCAGCAGAATATAGAACAGAAAAAGAGAGTGGAGAGGCATTATGAATGACTTCAGTGACAAAAATATCCAGAACCAGGGTTTGGGTAGGATGTTGTGAACATCCTCAATGAAAAATGTGGGGAGGAACTTTGTAGAAAGTGAGTATACCTATTAAGGCAAGACTGAAATGATTCCATGAGACCACAAAAACCTTTCTTTAACTAAGTTCCTCCTCAGAACCACTGCAGCATTCCATGTTACTTATATCTATTACCTACCCACGCTTGGCCTCACCTCCTTGCAAAGAATCTAGAGATCCACCTCTATAGCTAAGAAGTGCAAGTGTGGATCTAGCCCAGAGACACCCAATCCTTTGCAGAAGCCAGATATGATGGCAAAGAGCCTAAGTAGTAAATCAAATGAGACCTATATGCTTCCTTCTTTTGGTACATGGTAACTGGGGAGAACAGAGAGAAAGCAAATAGTGGTTCTTAATATAATTCCAGAAATAAATTTGTTCAGTAATCACTTTTCTTCTTACCTTCATCTTTTGGCTCCCTGGCCCAAGAAGCCGTATAGGAATAACAAAAATGATCAACTCTCTCCAACAGAACCCAACTTACCAACTTATTTCAAGAAAAGTCCTTGTAAACTTCCTGTTTCTTTCCCTTTCCCCAAACATATAGACATTCCCAAACTCTGGTCAATTTTCTGTATTTATTTATGGTGGTAGAGCCCCACCCCCTGCCTTCATCAAAAGTAAAGGAGGATTTCAATTTAGTGTCATGGTATGGTGTACACAGGGTTTTTCTGGGGCAGGGGAGTCAGGCACTTCCTCCAGCTTTTGAAGAGACAGCTGTCTCTGACAAAGGAGCCCTCTCATTGGGCCACATTTCAGGGAACAACTGCTTCTGTGCACTCATTGCCTTTAAAGTCCAGACAATTGCTATTCAAGTTCTAAAGATCAAACAGACTTTATATAGCCCATTTCTTTCAAGTTGCTCAGGAGAGGTGGGTAGTAACCTAGGCACACTAATGTAATCAAACACAAAGTGAACCGTGCTGCACCAACTACAAATCCTGGTTACTTACTGGCAAGTATATTCATCTTCAGCAATATCAGATTTTTTGAGATAAAACAATTTAGAAGGCAGAAGAAAGAGGCCAAAACACAGGTATTTAGAACTACTTGTGAATGCTTCTGAATGTAGAACAGCACCCCATGTATTTGAGGTAGACTATAATGCCTAAGTTTCCTTATTCCAGATCTCCAGCACAAAACCACATATTTCAAGAGCACATACGAACACCATTTGCAAATACTAGCTGCTGATTTTGTAAAAATAAAAAATAAATAAGGAAAGAGTACTGTCTTAGCCTGGAAAAAAAGCTAGAAACTCAAGTCCATCAACAGGAAAATAGATAAACACTACACAGTTATCACACAAGAGAATACTACTCAGCAATGTAAAGTAACAAGTTGCTGACAGATGCAATAACATGGATGAACCTCCAAAACACATCAAACAAAGAAGCCAGATACAAGAAGGTATATACATCAGATATGATATACACATAAGACTTTATAAGATCATTCTATTCATACATATTCTGAAATAGGCATCATAATTCTACAATGACAGAAGATGAGTAAGAGCCTCAATTCTGGGCAGGAAAACCGGAAACATGAAATCTGTATCGAAATCATACCTCATTTTAAACTGCTGACAAACTGACCAGGTGCAGTGGGGCACACCTGTAATCCCAGCACTTTGGGAGGCCAAGGTGGATGGATCACATGAGGCCAGGAGTTTGAGACCAGCCTAGCCAACACAGGAAAACCCTATCTCTACTAAAAATACAAAAACTAGCCCAGTGTGGTGGTGCATGTCTGTGATCCCAGCTACTCAGGAGGCTGAGGCAGGAGGACTGCTTGAACTTGGGAGGCAGAGGTTGCAGTGAACTGAGCTCATGCTACTGCACTCTAGCCTGGGTGATGTAGTGAGACTCTGTCTCAAAAAATATATAAATAAAATCAAATAAAGAAAAAAAAATAATCATTTTGTGTGTGTGTAAGGCACTGGAAAACAGATGGGGGTATGGGAAACAGAAATTTGGAAGTTCCACTGAAGAACTTTGGATTTAGGGAAAGGGACGGACAAGACTTATGGGGAGAAGGGTGACACATAGGCCAAATCTTTCTAAGTCCTTTCCCTATATTGGGAGAAAGTACACAATTCCCCACAACAACTGCCTGGGATATGAGATAAAAAGAACTTTCGCTTTTAATATATTGTGGCTTTCAAAATGAAGCCGAGTTTAGATAGTCTCTTGTTTTTTCTTCCTGCCCTAATAATCTACTTGGTGACCCAATCTAGGTTTCTGAAGATGGCAGAAGTGAAAAAGTAAATATATGTGCCAACGTCAGTGAGACTCTTGGATTATGTAAATGAGGTAGTGATGAGAATCCAGAATGTAGAAAACTGCTGATACTAGGGTACAGTAACTATTAGAGTCCTCTGCATCTTAGAAGTTACATATAAATATCACTATGGTAGAATATTAATGCTACTGGGTTTGTATTTCTAATTTCTCTTCTTTTTCATTCATGTCTCATTGGGCCTAGCTCTCTAAGCATTTAAGACTTAGGGAAACCTTAATCTAAGGCTCTTTATTCATTTCAATAAACAAACTTACTGACTACCTACTAGATACCAAGTGATACAGATATACTGCTGAATGAGGCAATGTCCTTACTCTTGAGGAACTTATAGGTGAATGAGAAAAACCATTAACATGTATAAATAATTTTAACAAAACTGTTGGGAGAACACAAGATTGACTTCTCACTTGGAAGTTAAAAAAAAAAAACAAAAAACTTCAAGAATAAGACATTTGAATAGGGTTTGTAGGAATTTGGTGGATGGAAAAGGAAGAGATAAGATGATTCGGGAATGGGGATGGCTGTGGATAGAACACAGTGATACATGATATCCTAAGAAAGGAAAGGAGTGCCAAGAAATGAGGGTAGGGCTGGGCGCGGTGGGTGGATCACAAGGTCAGGAGTTCAACAGCAGTCTGGCCAATATGGTGAAACCCCATCTCTACTAAAAAATACAAAAATTAGCTGGGCATGGTGGCACATGCCTATAATCCAAGCTACTACTTGGGAGGCTGAGACAGGAAAATCACTTGAACCCGGGGAGACGGAGGTTGCAGTGAGCTGTGATCACACCACTGTACTCAAGCCTCGGCGACAGAGCAAGACTCTGTCTCACAAAGAAGAAATGAGGGTAGTGAAGAAAATGCTGATTAACTGTGACAGCTTGAAATCTGGACACATCGGATCTCAGGCATTTGGAAGATGTTCAGGTAATGAAGTCACATGCACATGAACATATATAAGCTTGACTCAAAACCACCACCACCTCATCTTAAAATTTTTCCTTATTTGTAGCCAGGAAAAGGAACCCCACTCAAGTGGGGTTGCTGACAATCAAGGGTGTGACAAAGGAAGCACTAAGACTCATCTACAAAAAAAAAGGTCACTTTTTTTTCCAGAAAAAGCACATTTAAAAGAGAACAAAAGATATTGCTAGAATGAAGGTAGGTTTGCCTTCTCATACAGGGAAAGGTATCTGTTCAACAAAGCAAGATACTTAGTAGTTAATGCCTCTCCTTAAAGCACTTGATACCCACAGGCTCATTACTACCTAGAGTTCCAAGAGAACATACTGGTTTTGGATTCTAGGCCTTTGCTCCTGTTGTCTCTTCCACCTTAAGTCCCAAGGTACCCTTCAGGACCAGCTCAAATGCATTCATATCTGCGCCTAAAATGCTCAAACTTTTCTCAAAATGACTTACCTACACACTAAAAGAGCGCCCATTAAACGAGCAAACGTATGACTGTCCAGAAGGATACCTCCCACTTTCAGCATGCAGGTGATTAAAAGTTACAGTTCATCCCCTGTATGTGAATACTGTTCAAAGAGCCTGGTGGACTATCCCCTACCAATCAGGAGCCTTTAAGCAATATCCCTGCTTCCATTTAGGCAGTCAATTCTTATGTACAACAAACCTAAAATATAAAGAAATGAGAAGAAAAACATACTGTGACTGTTTACAGTCATACAGCAAATTCCAAAGCCTTGTAATTTATCTAAAACGAACGGACAGTAACGAAAATAAAAACAACGAGCAACAACAAATCCTCACACACCCCTTAAGGACTTCTTAGGAGACAAGCTTCAAAAGTACACTGTATTACATACGTGCCTGAAAAAAATCAAGCAATGATGTAGAATATCAAATCAACAAAGGGAAAATAAGGTCTTTGTGTAAAGCCCATTAACTTGACAGACCAAATTCTGATTCACTTTCATCAACAGCCTTTAAGAAAGATCACTTCCTAAGGCAACCAATACAATTAAATACCAAAGCACACATGACACACAGGGTCAAAAAAGGGAAGACTATTATACTCTTAGAGCCAGTAAGAACCTTAAAATGATCTCTCTCACTTTTTATAGATGAAAGTGTTCACTAAGACATAGAGAGGTGGTAACATGCCCAAGAATACATGGCTAGAAGATCTGTTTTGTAAACACTTACTGCTGATTAGGCTCAGTTTCACTTTGCTGGGTGGAATTAAAGCTTTGCATGGCCTGTACTTCCTCTTCCTCCTCATCCTCACTAGAGGCTTCTTCTGCGGCATGATTAGACCTCGGGGGAGGAGCAGTGGCAGTGCCATCTGCCTTCTGGATTGATGGCTTCTGACAGATGTATTTGGGGTCTCTTCCAAGATTACAGATTTCTTCAAGTAACTGAAAGGCACAGGAAATAAGATTACTTATTCGTAATTAAGGAATGGGGAGAGGGGCACAGCTAACATATTTAGAGGATTTTCTGTGTGTTGTATATTTGCCCAAACACTTCATATACATGTTATATACATCATTCACAGAATATGTTCATTAATTCCATTTTATAAACAAGGGAATATAAGTGCTACACAGTTAAATAATTTGTTGAGGGTCACATGACGGTTTAAGTGACTGAGGATTCTGACTCCCTGTCCCAATTCGCCAAATACCATGAACTCATATACTAGTTTCAACAACAACTCTAAAAGGAAGCTGGCAGGGCTAATAAGGTGGGTTGGGGGGCAACCACAGGGATCAACAGAGACTAGAAAGGGCAATAGGCTTTTACAAATTGAATCTAAGCCATGTCTGTTTATCCATATCATGTATAAAAGAAATTATTATGTAGAGGTTTACATTAAATGGGAAATTTTTTTAAGTAATACAATTCTCTATCTTAAAAACTTTTTTTTTTTTTTTTTGAGACAGAGTCTTGCAGCAGCATGATCTCGGCTCACTACAACCTCCGCCTCCCGTGTTCAAGTGATTCTCCTGCCTCAGGCTCCAGAGTAGCTGTGACTACAGGCACCTGCCACCACGCTCGGCTAATTTTTGTATTTTTCATAGAGATGGTGCTTTAGCATGTGGCCCAGACTGGTCTTGAACTCCTGGCATCAAGCGATCCACCAGCCTCAGCCTCTCAAAGCACTAAGATTACAGGCGTGAACCACCATGCCCAGCCTAAAAGACTCTTAACAGAGACTTCTTTCTAAGATGAACTAAAATGACAACCTTTTTTTTTTTTTTTTAAACAAAGGAATAGCCTAAGAACATGGTAACAATGACGCAGACATAATGCTCTTATTGCCAGAGTCCGAGGATCCTAATGATCTCCAGTAGACCAAATCTTTTCTAAAACATTCCCCTTCTCTGCTCTCTCATGCTCATGGTCACATCCTTATCACTTTCTACCTTGATGATGGCAGTCGTTGCATCTGTTTTAAGGGTGGGCTGATGTCTCATGAGCTCATCGACAGCACTCCCCAGGTTGGATGCAGTATCCCCTTAAGGTTTAAAAAAAAAAAAAAAAAATGAACCGTTAGAAAGACTGAAGAAAATAGAGGTTGTTTCCTTTTCTGTACCAACAAAAGGTAGAAAGAAGAAACTGAGCCTGGTTATGATTTTCTTTAAAGACTTTATGTCACTGAGGCTGGAGTGCAGCATCACGATCTTGGCTCACTATATCCTCGACCTCCTGGGAACAGGCATTCCTCCCACCTCAGCCTTCCAAGTAGCTGGAACTACAGGTGTGCAGTACCACGCCTGGCGAAATTTTTGTACTTTTTGTAGAGACAGGGTTTTGCCCCATTCCCCAGGCTGGTCTCAAACTTCTGAGCTCCAGTGATCTGCCCACTTCAGCCTCCCAACATGCTAGGTGTGTGCCACTGCGCCAGACCAGGCTGTTTTGATTTTCTTTTTTCTATTTTTTTTTGGTTGTGATTTTCTAATGCCACAACTTCTTGAATGAATTACACCTAGCCCCAACCCCCAAATCATGGGGAAAAGGAAAGGAATCAGTTTAGTAAACATATTCTAAAGTAACTATGTGTGCTGCACCCTACTCTGGCAATCTCTGCTGTCGAGGTCTAAACTAGAGTGAGAGAGAAGAAAGACACACAAACTATTAACCCTCTGGCTGCTCCACTTAAGAATGATAGTGTCTAAATGCTACAGTGGTGGCTGAAAGTACAAAGCACATTTTTGACAACTGTAACCTTTCTGGAGTCCTACCTTCTCGCTAATAATCTCTCAGTGATCTGGTCTCAAGCATACTGAGTAAAAAAATCTATTCATGTGTTGTTATCTTAGAGAGCTGGACATCAGAATATCAGATTACCAGATGAACACCTCAGAACTCTATATTTCTTATTGCTGCAGACTAGATGGTGAACCCAGAAATCTACCATTGCTTCTTAATACCTGTTTTCTACCAGTACCATGACAATACAATGGTGAACTGTTGAGAAGCATGGAATATTATGAGCAGAGAAGCTAAAGATGACGTATTCCTTCCAACCTATAATAGAATGTATGGTGGTAATTCCCTTTAAACTTAGCACACCTAACCAGTGAAATGATGAAAAGAGATCAAGGAAGAGTTTCCTTGCAAACTAAATCAATTTTCTATTTTAAAGTAAATCCTAACAACTTACCAAGGGGATCAGAACTCCTCCTCCTCCGCATGGCCGGGAGGTAATCTGGAGACAGAAGAACTTTGAAGAGGCGTTCAAAAGGCTGACACTGAACAAAAGACTGAAGACCTCGGGCATTCAAGCAGAGTGCGCTGAATACATTCGGGAGGGAGCCAAGGACTTCACGGGTAGCAGGAACCTGGAGAGAAGGCAAAGTGAGCTTGAATGCATTGAAGAGTGTCAATGTTAGGAAAATCCAGCCATGGGTATCAAGCTGAGATAGAAGGAATTTTGACAACCAGGTCCCAATTAGATTCAACACTAAAAAGAGAAGAGATAGGATTTTCATGCCATAAGACATTCTTTAAAGAGTAGCAGTAAAGACTTACATCTTTGATAAGCAGTGCATGCAGCATGACATCTGTCAATCCATTATCCTGGAGTGAGGAGAGCAGTGATGGTTCTTGAAATACAAACACAGTCACCACTTCAGTAGCTAAAAAAAAGATGAGAAAATATGGAAACTGAGAGATTCCTCACAGGAATTGAAATCAAAACACCAAAAACTTAAAAAACAAATATATACTCAATGTAAAGCAATTTAAACTCTTGTGCTTACTATGAAATTAAAGATCCTGATACTGCTCCATCAGAGATTCATCACTATAAAGAATCTAGTGACTACCTTTCAAGATTTTTATGGACACAGTTTTACATAAATGAGGTTACATTGTTTTGTATATTCTGCTTTTCACCCACAATTGTCATACCATATAACGTTCTCTCCCGACCCAACAACCCATTCATTTTGAATGGCTGCCTACTATTCCATTATATATGTGTATCACATGTATATAAACTAGGCTTCAATTGTGAAAATTGATAAATCTAAACATAAATCCTTTTTTGTCTGCTTTTAACTGGAAAAAAAAAAATCTATGATGTGGGTTTGCTGGGTTAAAGCAAATGCAAGCGTAAATGATGAAAATAAACTGCCTTCGACAAAGGTTATTCAACAATTTTAAACTACCATCAGCAATATAAGAGTCCTTGAGTATTCATCTGACCAGTTTTTGACATTATAATATTTAAAAATGTGCAGCAATAACTACTAAAGCTTCTGGAACAAGGGAAAAACTCTACTCCAGAGGAAGTATTACAGCATTAATGCATTTATTAAAAAGTAACCAACGAGCTATGAAGAATTAACAGAAAAAAGAATTCAGTGAAATCGAAAGCAAAAAGCACAAACAAAGCTAACATCTAGCTCCATGAAGACACTGGAAAAGCTTATAAACCTATGGAAAATAAAGCAATAATATAAATTAGAAAAAAGAACAGTAATATACACTAGGAATGAGAAAGATTTAACTATATTATAGAATAATTTCTATAAAGTGTACGTCAACAAGTGAAATGTATAGTTTCATAAGAAAATGTCATAAAAATCAACTCTCAGGAAGCGACAGCAAAGCAGACTAGACCAATAACCCTAATAAATTTTTTTTTTCTCGGATATGGAATCTCGGCTCTGTCGCCCAGGTTGGAGTCAGTGGTGCAATCTTGGCTCACTGCAGCCTCCGCCTCCTGGGTTCAAGTGATTCTCCTGCCTCAGCCTCCTGAGTAGGTGGGGATTACAAGGGTGCACCATGCCTGGCTAATTTTTGTATTTTTAGTAGAGATGGGAGTTTCACCAGGTTGGCCAAATTGGTCTCAAACTCCTAACCTCAGGTGATCTGCCCACCTCAGTCACCCAAAGTACTGGGATTACAGGCGCAAGCCACCATTCCCAGTCTAGAATTTTTTTAAGTAAAAAAAAAAAAAAAAAAAAAAATTCCAGGTAACAGAGAAGCACCAAGTCAACAATTTTATTAAACCTTCTAGGAACAACGAATACACGGCTTCCCAACTCATAAGACTACAATAGCTTTAATTTAAAAACCTGACAAAGAGGAAAATATATATACAACACCCATAAACCACGTATATAGAACAAACTTGTTTATGGTGATGCTTAGGATCTAAAAGAAACCAGGGGATTTTCTATTCAAGACGGTGAATACAGGGTCGCTCATTTATCCCAAATGCTAGTGGACTGGCAGATGTATAGCAACTAGTGGGGACCAACAGTTTCCAATGGTCTTTGGAATTCCTCACGGGCTATAAACTTCTGAAAACTTTTAAGTCCTTTTTTGGGTTTCTATTATAACACTCTCCTCCGTTGACATTGTACAAATGTATGAATTCTATAGAGTTACTAAAATTGAGTATCTAAAAACTGAAATTAGTATTCTATTAGCAATCACTAAGACATCAAACCTGTTATTTTATTAAGAGGTCGCAACGCCACTCTGCACTGGGAACCTTATACAAAATGATAACCAAGAATTAGAATTAAAGGGTATACACACATACAAAGCAATCAGCTCTGTGTGGAACCAAGCAACTAAGAAAGGAAAAAAAGGTAATTAGGGTTTCCAGGAGAGAATATATAAGTTAAAAGGAATCAAGAGAAATAGGAAAAAAATTTCGAGAAGCAGGAAACTATATTCAGATAAGAATAAGAACCAGTCTGGCACCACGGTTATCTACAATAATGTAGCATTAGAATACAATGAAGAAACAGCACCAACTTCTGAAAGAAAAGTCTAACACCTTAAAAATTACCCATGGATGTACTTCAACAGAACTGAAAACGAATCCAAGAGAGTTTGGAAAGTCAAGGGTTACACACACAAGAAAGAAAAAAATGATGAGGAGAAAGAAAGGAGTAAAGGCAGGCTGAAGGTCATCACAGTCCTTGGACCCAAATGCCACTGCATCCCCATGCCACTAGCCACACTCAAACCCTAGCATCCCAATATGTTCTTTGTACCCTGTCTTGCCATTAGCATCATAACCAATGGGAGCTCACCATACCAAAGGTGAACACTCCTTTTCACATTGGCAAATCAATTTTATTGGGCCATTGCCCCAGTCTGCTGGCACAAATCGCTATGCCCTCACAACTGATTGTTATACAGACCTATTCTTGGCTTATCATTCCTGCCAACACCACTATCATAGTCCTCAGTGAGCGTTAGTTCCCTTTGGGCTTCCTGTAACAATGACTCTGACCAGGGTACACACTTTACTGCTCATTCAGTCTGGGCATGGGCCTTTTAAAACAAGGTATCACCTTGGAGTTTCCTTTTTTTTGAGACAATTTCTCACGCTGTTCCCCAGGCTGGAGTCCAGTGGCACAATTATAGCTTACTGGAGCCTTAACCTCGTGGGCTCAAGTGATCCTCCCACCTCAGCTTCTTGAGTAGCGCACCACCATGCCCCCGCTAACTTTTTAATTTTTTTTGTACAGACAGGATTTCACCATGTTGCCCAAGCTAGTCTCAAACTCCTGGGCTCAAGCAATCTGCCTGTCTCAGCATCCCAAAGTGCTGGGATTATAGGTGTGACTCAGTGCCCAGCCCATTTGTTTAACCGTTTACAGACAGCAGGCCCAACAGAGACATAATGGCTTATTCAATTAAACTTACAAAACAAGACATTTTCCATCTATGAGTCTATAATAGCCAAACAGAATCCCCCTCACTTAACACCTTCTCCTCATTTGATTTTGGTGCAATCCAGGGTGAACAGGCAACTACACTGAAACAGAATAGGACCCACAGAAAATTGAGGGCCCTCACCCTCCAAGACTACACAGAAGGTCTCTGCCAAAGTCCTTTCCTAATATGATGGCTTTAAAGGATTGCTAGCTGGAGATCTCTCTTCGTAGGAAATGAAGGTCTTGGTGTCTGCCTGGGCCCACAAATACAACTGTATGGTTCTTCCAAAGAGGAAAAGAAAATCTTAAGTTAGTTCCTAGTACCAACATTCTTAGACAGGAAGCTAGTTCTGGATCCACCTTATTACAGAGGTATTGAATGGGAGGCTATTGCAGGATATGGGATGGCAATGGCTGTGACTTCCATAATAAACTGGCACTTTCAGCATGCCAAAGTCTGTGCACCACAGGCCTGAAAATATCTTCGTGGAATATTCTGGCTCTGGTTGGTCTGTCTCTACCTCATTTGGCTCATGGTCTGGGTTTGGGATACTACTACTCCAGCTCAATGTCAAACTTCTTGGGTTCCTTTCTGCCCATGCTGTGATCCCAGTTGTTTGGGTGTAATCACTCCCTAGCTTCCCTATCTGAAATTATTCTAAAACTCTGTAAGCAGAGGGATGCTGATCTTGTTACTTTTATAATAATTTCTCAAATGCGATCCCAGGGCTTCTACTTATTCAGCATACCACAGCATCCTAGATGATGATTTCAGCACAACTGACAGTCCCAGTCTTGATGCTGACACCCTCAAGATGTTAACTGCCCTTGTAACTGCCCTCATCTGACCCATCATAACTCCACCACCCCATCAACCCTAACAAGCGTGCCCATACTCCACTTTCACTATTCCAGTCACTACCTGTATTTCCTGCTTCCCTCACTCAACCTGATAGATATTATCTATATAATAATAACAGAGAATGCCACCTACATACTAAACCTCCAGCAATATTAAAAAGTGCCCTAGCCCAGGCAACTACTTATAAAACTAAATCTTGCTCCCTTGGAAGATTTCAATACTCATATTGACTACTTGCTACACTCTCTGGTTAAGTGGTCAATCATAAGCATGATGATGTTAGCATCGGCTACAAACAGACCCCAACAGATAACATGAGGGGTAAGGCAGGAGGTGAGAAAGAAAAGAGGGGAATTGGGGAAGTTAATTACAGGTGGCTAAATGTGGCATAAAAGAGCCAGAGGTTGGACACGTGAGAGAGACGGAGTCAGAATATTTTATTTAGTGGGTTTGAGTGTGAAATTATAAGCAGGATGTCGTGACCTCACTCGGTGTTTCCTCATTAGATTCCCCCTTATGGATTTCATGTCTTTCCTAGCCTCTGCCACCAACTGATAGTACATAAAATGATGCCCCCTTGTTGAGACTATTTTATCCTCGAATGTCCACCCTGATATAAATTTGCCCCCTAGAACCTCCACCTTCCAAAATCCTGGGCTACTGATTCTTCTGTGTCACAACTCCTGCTTGGCAGGGTTATACATTCTATTCAGCTATCTTGTTCCCTTCTATCCATACAAGCTGACCTGTGTACTATGGACATTTAGTGCCCAGAGCATCTCAAATTCAACTAGAAAATCTAGCTGTTTTATTAAGTCTTACCACAAAAGGGAACACTTTTTACCTATTCTGGGCCTCATCAGAATCTTTGGTGTAATGGGCACAAGTTTAGATATTTCCAATTCTGTAACACAGGCTCAACTCATAGAGGTTACCCAGACATGTTTTAACTCCTGGCAGACCACATTAAGCAAACAGTTCAAGTCTTAGAAGACCTCAATGAGGGACAAAGCAATTTAGTTACTATTGAGAGTCAATAACAGATTGGCATGAAACTACCTACTGGCATTTCAAGGTAGTCCTTGTGCCTTAAAGGGACCTCCTGTTGCATGATCAATAATACAGAAAAGTGCTGCAAGACCAATAATACAGAAAAGGTATCCAGAATAGTTCAACAAATAAAACAAATCCAAATAGCCAATTATATTATTAAAATACTCCAAGAAGTTCTCAGACATACATATCCCTGATGTCTTTCCTGGGCCATCTCCTTCTGCCTGGAGTGAAAGGCCCTGTACTATCATTGAGGGAGCTAAAATAACAACGGCTAGTATAATTATTTTGCGTTGGCTTTGCAGATTTGGTCTCTCTCAAGTACAAGTGGATCTACAGGAAACATGGGAAGTTGCTATGCTAACTTAAATGTCAGGGATGAATTAAGAAAACCATAGGGAAGGAAGCTGGACCTTCACTGACCTTTGATTTAGTGCTGTAAGTCTCATTTCCTGCCTGTGTCCCTCACTTCTGGCATCATCCTCATGGGGCTCACCTGCTCCTCACCATCAACCCCAGCACCAAAGCATATATGTCCTCTTGCTGCCTCTCTTTTAAATAATATCCCTGTCAATGGCAACTGCTGCCTCTTTTAAGCTTCCCAGTTATTCAAAAATGTCTGTCCTTTTCTTTCTCTCTCTGTTCTGGACCTTCTCCCAGAAGAGAGAGCCATTCTCCTTGCCCCTGTCCTTGAGACTTCCCCACCTGTGAAACAAATTGTTAAAAAAAATAAATCATACCAAAGAACTATTGTTTGAATTTTGCCATCTGAACCTAACCTTGGCAGGGAGATTTTACACAGCGTGGTAGAGTGGTATACCACAAGAAAACTTCTTTAACCTGATAAAATAAACAAAACCGTCAACACAAAAACCTCTGTTAACCTCATTCTTAACGGTAAAATATTAAATGCTTTTCCTTCTATGTTCAGGAACAAAGCAAAGAGGCCCATTCTCATTTCTATCCAGCATTGCATCGGAAATCTTTGCTAATGTTATCAAGACAAAAAAGGGCACAAAGACCATAAAGAAAGAAGTAAAAACTGCATTTGCAGATGACAAGATTATGTAGAATATCCTAACAAAACAAATATGTAATAATAAGTGAATTTTGCAAGATCAAAGACTACAAGGCTAACATACAAAAACCCTGAATTTCTTCAGCATGGAGGCAAAGAAGTATCTAAATTGTAGTAGCCAAAATTAGTCTCCTCCACACCCCAAACTTTAAAACACAATGCTTGCTACAGGAGATTTTCCCTATTTCCACATCTCCTACTAAATTCCTTTAGAGTTTTAAGAATTCTAGAAGTCTACGTATTTAGCATACTGCCTGAAATAACTATGGTACTCAGTAAGTGCCTATTAATAAAACTGAGAATTTAACAACAATATTCACAATGCCAATGTCAAAATGCAGGTGTTTCCATAAATGACTACTACGTACCCAGAGCCTCCAAAGCAGCATTTTCCATAGTGCAAAACAATTATCTATGCTACAGTTTGCAGATCTGACATTCGACTCTGAAAATGGAAACTATTCCCACTGGATTTCTCGGACCACAGTTAGGTACTAACCACTGAATAAAGACATGTTTTTTAAAATCACACTTGAAATGCAAGTACACCATAGATAAGCCAAATGTATGATAATGCTACTTATTACAAATGTACTACTTATAGAAGGTATATTTGGCATTCAGAAAATGTGTATTTACTTAAAACCGAATTCTGACTTTTCTTTATTTCATCACCAGTAAGACAGATACCTACCTGGACAGAAGACAAATGTGAATAGTAAAATCCTGCAAGGATATAAAACAAAGAGAGACCGGGCACAGTAGCTCACGCCCCAGCACTTTGGGAGGCTGAGGCGGGTGGATCCTTGAGGTCAGGAAATCAAGACCAGTCTGGACAATGTGGCAAAACCCCATCTCTACTAAAAATACAAAACTTAGCCGGGCGTGGTGGCAGGTGCCTGTAATCCCAGCTACTCGGGAGGCTAAGGCAGGAGATTTACTTGAACCTGGGAGGCGGAGGATGCAGTGAGCCGAGATCGCATCACTGCACTCCAGCCTGGGCAACAGAGTGAGACTCTGTCTCAAAAATAAGTTAAGTAAATACACAGAGAGAGAGAGCTCTGCCAGGTTATCCCAATTTGGTATAGCCAACTATCAACTCCACTTACCTAAGAGGAAGAGTGATGGGCCATAGTATTCTGCATTGCTGATGATGTGTTTCAGGGAGGTAGGCAGAGAACCATCCATCACTAAGAGAAAAGTAAACATGAATGAGAATATGATTATGATTAATCTGGAAAGCTGTGAGGAGTGGGGATAATGAAGTGATGTGTTACGTATCATCACACGGTGGTCCTCAAATCCTGTGTTAATTCTAATCTAATGCCCCCTAGTTGTCTCCTCCTATTTTATTATTTGTTCTTTGTCCATGCAATAGGCTTTCTAACAAGGGTTTAAAAAAAAAAGAACACAAACACTGTGAGTCAGAGGGGTAGTAAGGTGGAATTGAGCACAGAGTCAAAACCTGGAAAAGGGGAAACAAAGGGTAAATCATTATGAAAATAGCTAAGCAACCCTCATGTATAGGAAAAGTGACACAAAACAACTAAAAGCCATTGGAAATGGCATGGCCTTTACCAAAGATTGCCTTGTAAAACAACAGGTGCCAGAATAGTATGAAAAGAACCAATCTTTCAGAGAGTAAAATGTCCTCAAAAAAAAGTTATCTGGAATCAAATACCATGCCGTATGCCATCTGAGAAAGCAGGGTCTTGGATGGCCTTCTTGAGGAAATTCAACATGGATTTCAGAAGTGCTGCTCGTTGTGGAATACACTGGACTCCTGGCAATGAAGAAAGACAAAAGAATTATGCTGAGTTCACCATCAAACCACAATGATCAAGCACATAAAATAAAATTTTAAGAGAACCAATTACGCTATAATAAAATTAGAAGACATTCGAAGTGAGGTCTCTGAAAGTTGGGAAGAATACTTAATTAAGCTTTGAAACTGGAAAAATGAATCACCAAGATGGTACAAAACCAATACTAAAATTAAAAGTCTAAAGTAAAAAAGAAAAATTACAAAGTAAAAAGATTCAACTTTCTTTACCTCACTCAGTTCCCATTTGGGATATTATCTGACCTCCAACATGGCTGTTTTGATAATCAATGTGTGAATAGTTGGAAAAGTATAAAATGCTATGAAAGACATGTTAATATAAGAAAATGGAACACCAGAATGGTGAAGGAGCATGAATAGTCATGGGATGCTAACCTCCAAATGTACCATTTAAGTTCTGCCTAAAGCCGCCTTCTTCAATAGTTTAATAACTCTATCACTGTGAAAGACTGCACATCTATGTGTGTACGCACCAGGACGGGGGCCAGGGCCGGGGCCGGGGCCGGGGCCGGGGCCGGGACCGGGACCAGGGCCGGGGCCGGGGCCGGGGCCAGGGCCGGGGCCGGGACCGGGGCCAGGGCCGGGGCCGGGACCGGGACCGGGACCGGGACCAGGGCTGGGGCCAGAAGAGATGTTAGTGCTGCTGCTGGAACCTGATGCCCTTAATTCAACATCCAGCCTGTGCTCCATAGAGATGGATGAGCCTGGACTGCTTTCCATAGTCACATCTGCAACTAAAGTACAAATTATGATAAAGAAACTTACTAGAATAAAAGGTACCACAAAAAGAAAAATTTTGTTTGAGAAAATTTCTTCCATTAAGGTGAAATGAATATCAAAATGAAGATCAGGAATACTGAACCCCAAAATAAAAATTTATCACTAGTTGCATATATTAATATATATATGCAAATTAACAATCACAGAGAAGTCCTTCAATATTTCTCACCTACCAAATTGGGGAAGACAGGGAGAGTGGTAAGTAAAATGTGCAATTTCATATATTACTAGTTGGTAGTATACAGATAAGTACAGCTTTTCAAGAGGATATTTAATAATAAATATAAAACGCATAAAAACATTAATACTCAATATTCCGATCTGGAAGGATGTTTATGAAACACTGAATGAACAATGCAAGATGAATAGTATGTTTATGATCTCATCTTCCCATTCTAAAAAACTACATACTTAACGTCAACATGTATTTAAATATGCATTAAAAAGCCTGGAAAGAACCATACCAAACTAAGTAGCTATAGTAGGTAGGTGAGCATTCATTTTTACTTTATACACTTGAATAGCTGAGTATAAGATACACAATCATTTCTTACAGTTTATAAAATGTGTTAAAGCTCCATTAGTGATAAACCACTATTTACATTTTGAAATCACTGCAGCCTCAAAATCCCAGGCTCAGGCGATCCTCCTACCTCAACCTCCCAAGTAGCTGGGACCACAGGTGCACACCACCACAAGCGGCTGTTTTGTATTTTTCGTAGAGACAGGCCATGTTGCCCCGGCTGGCCTCAAAGCCCTGGGCTCAAGTGTTGTGGCAGCCTTAGCTTTCCAAAGTGCTGGAATTACAGGCATGACCCATGGCACCCAGCCTTTCAGATTTTAAGATTGGGACATTGTTTCCTACCCGACAACCTTTTCACCTCTCCTTTCTCTTCTCAAAATAGGTAAAGTTTTGAAAGGTCCCACTGTAGAGTCTCTATATCTGTACCAAGCATATTTCCAACACCCAGGATGTTATCAGGCACTGCAGCAGTGAAAAAGACAATATCCTGATCCCACGGACCTTGCATTTTAGTAGAAATAAGACAATAACAAATACGTAAGAAAATTATGTGATGAAATAAAACAGATTAACACCATAGCTCTAGCATCTGCTTTACTTCCCATCTCTACTTCAAATAATTTGTACCTTTCTTTCCTGATTATCTTTGTGAAAAACAAGCTTATAAATCACTCACGTAGAAAAAACGTTTTTGTTGCTGAAAATATATACTCAAGTGAGCTGTGTACTTTGGAATTTACGAGGAAGAATGAAAACTGGGGTGGGATGACAAAAAATCTCAAGCACAAAATACTGACTTAATAACTTAATTACCATCCATATCAGTTTCCATTTCCTCTCCTTCTTGTGTAGTACTGGGTCTCTGGATCTTTGGCTTGATCACAAATGGACATTCTTTTCGGCACAAATCTACTTCATGCTACAGTCAAGAGAAAAGGTTATAAGAAAATCAACAATATATATATATGTATCAGGGATTAAAAACTATTATAATGGAAAAATTCTGCAAGCAGATACAGAGTTGATTTCTAGAAACAGAAGAGAGGTAAAATAGCTCTTTAGGGTTATTACGACAATTTCTAGGTTTGGCTCTGAGTATTAAATTCTATGCAAAGTATTACTTGTATAATACCTCAAGTCTATAAATGAAGATAGAAAGTCCACTGTGGGATTGAAAAGCTGCCATATCCAGGTTGGTAATGAGGTCAACCACTCTGACAGCTCTGGTGACAAATGTTATCTGGTCCTGTTCATCGCCAAGAAACTTTATGACCTATCAGGGAAAAAAGAGGCAAAAACAATGAACTATAAAAGACACAAAGTTGAAAAATTGCATTATTTTGTACACATGCAGTCTGGTGTCTCAGTAAGGCAGCACAGTATGAGGGAAAACGTGTGTTTGATTTTTGGTGCCTGCCAAATGACAGTTCTATGACTTCTGTGACTCAACCTCTGAGGTAATGGGGTTATCAATTACTTTGTAGCATTAAATAAGATATTTAGGTAGAAAAAAGCCTGTACTCAGTGCTCTGCACATAGTACCTTGACATGTATTTTCCCTAGGGTTGTGTGAAGGGATGATAACATGTGGCAATGTCTTAACCAGAACCCATGACCTCCTGACCATTCTATACTATGATAAAGTCTCAATAATGGAAGTAGCTGCTCTTAAACGTTGTTAATGAGATAACCAGAAAGTCAAACCAGTCTTCTTGTTAAGTATAACTTTTTCTGGATAAGCTTTTTGTATTATTAGTCCTCACTGAGAAACATCCCAAACTTGCATCTCTATACTCTTAGTTGATTTCCCCATGTAGTTAAAAAAAAAAAAAAAAAAAAGTACAGCACCTTCAGTAAGGCTTCCATCATTCCACAGGAGACCAAGGCTTCACCACCAGCAT
Organism: Sapajus apella; assembly: GCF_009761245.1. Taxonomy (NCBI): domain Eukaryota; kingdom Metazoa; phylum Chordata; class Mammalia; order Primates; family Cebidae; genus Sapajus; species Sapajus apella. The sequence continues at coordinate 637,977 of NW_022437104.1, forward strand.
CATAGCTGGCCAGATGGTATAAAAAAGAGAAGAGAGCAGTGGCAAACTGGTGAGGGTAGGGATCCATGGAAGGATCTACAAGGGAGGTAGGGAGAGGGAGAACAAAAACAAGCTCAAAATTGGTATTAAGCGGGCAGGATGTTAAAAAGACAAAGGCAGAGGGCAAGGGTTTTTTCTTGCCTAAGATAATCACCATCAAAACTTACCAATCATGGCCTGGATACAGTTCCTTACAAGCACTGGCAAAAATCCGTGGTAGGAGGCAGTTCCAGTACAGTCAATAATACTGCTGAGTTTGGGAGTTCTCTCCAAGTGGACAATTGATGTTAATGTTCGTAAAGAGGCTGCTTTAATCTCCTATTAGATTAAAAGGTAAACACATAATGTGTCAAATATAATAAGATGACTAAACCAACTTCCAGTCTCTAGTATCCCAAACTTTAAAATGTAAGTCATTCTACCGGTAACTGCTTGAGGAGATGGAGTCTGTTGAGAACAACAATGAAAATCCAGTATTTTTTGTTTTGCAGTTTAATACCCAAAGAGGAAGAAGTAAAAGGGTCAAGTTTAAGTCTCCTCTGGGGAATTCTTTCTAATCCTCTAGGAAAAACCAAAAGGCAAACAAATATAAGCCTGATATACAGAGAACATTAATGCAGGATCCCTAATTCAAAAATCTGAAATCCAAATCCAAAACTTTTGGGAATACACGTACTAACTAAATAATTTAGTTACTTTTAATTAAAAAGATATTAAATAAATATCTTATTTAATCCTGCAAAGTAACTGATATCCCCATTACCTTAGAGCTTGGGTCACAGAACTTTGGGAATACCTGCATGCCAAAAGTGGAAAATTCCACACCTTACTTCATGTGACAGGTCACAGTTAAAATGCACAAAATTATTTGAAATGTTGTATATAATTGCCTTAAGACTATGTATATAATGTGTATATGAAACATCAATGAATTTGCTTAAAGTTGGGTCCCATGCCCAAGATATCTCATTACGTATATGCAAATATTCAAAACAACAACAACAATCTCAAATCCAAAATGCTTCTGGCCCCAAGCATTTCAGGTAAGAGTTACTCAACCTGTAAATACTTACCATAAGCTGCTTATCCGTTATCTGAAGGACATCTACCAACTCCTCTATCAAGCCATTATACAAGATACTGTTTGCTGATTCCTGCAAGGCATTGGAATACACTGCAAAAGGAGAAACAAACACTTTAGGCAAGAAGGCAGTGGTCAAGCCACTGCCCAATGACAAACTTTTTGGTATCTATAGGTTCTGGGGAAGAATTCCATTCCCAACCAGCAATGGAGGGCAGAATAATCACCAAATTAAATTCTGAAGGACTAGATCAAATATAGTGATAGGCTCTAAACAGCCACTGAATTGACAGATTCCCCTACTAAAGGTATTATTAGTCTTGAGAAAGAATTTTGCGGGATGGAAATAGGAAAAGTTCTGAGTTAATTTTTCATAACATTATTACTTGATATAACTCCACTATGCCTTAGATATAGATTTCCATTTTAGCCTCTTCCTATGCTTCTGCTTTTACTGTAAATACTTTTACAAGTTGTGAAGAACAGAATTTATGGACTATTGTAGAGTAAGTCAGAAATTTATGTGACACTGTAGGAAAACTTGAAAATGTGTGTAATCCACATTCAATGAATTCCACATAGAGGTCATACCAGACACAGTCCCCTGAAGCATAAACTAATGGGGTCTGGGTATATTCATTTAGTTTTCAACAAATATTTCCTGAGCACCCACCAACATGCCAGAAATCATGCTAGGTATGAATACACATAAAAGAGCCAGATTTTCATGCCAAGGACTCATAGTTTAAAAGAGAAGACAAGTCATAACAATCATTGATAATAATAGCAATGGTTACCATTTTATACCTTCTATGTACTTGTTCTGTGCTAGACTGCTTTCCAGGTTTTCATTTAATCCTTACATCAGCCTCTCCAGTGAGGTCTCTCAATATTAAACAAAGAAGCTGAGGCTGAGAGGATAAATGTGGCTAATAATCTACAGAATCAGGGCCAGAGTACAGGACTGATTCCAAAATCATGTGTTTTCCAATCTACTGTGCACAGTAAAAGAAATTAAATGCACAGTATTGACTACTCAATATTTTCTGACTTACTTCAAAATGATACCCCAGAAAGGATGAGAGAGGAGGAAGACACAATGGTAAGAGAAAGAGTAGGGAGACAGTAAGAGAAAGCTACAAGAATACTCATTAACAAAAAAAAAAAAGAGACCAATACCAAGAATAAACCCAACTGACATGTAAATGAACATCATCATACCCTCTTTCTGGTCCAACATTAAGAAACTCAAGGATAATGAATACACACAGTGAATACTGGGAGGGGTGGCAGTATTTAAGTTGCTACCTAGGTAACTATAACAGGCCACATAGCAACAAAGACAGATGAAGTTCAAAGGAAATCAGGCCCAAACTGTCTAATAGGGCCTGTTAATTATAGTATTCTTCTCTTACCTAATATAGATATTGCATGCAGTCTGGCCTGAACAGCTTGTAATCGCTTCCTGTGATTAGAAAAGCCATGGGCCAGCCGTATGTGTGTAAATAACAGCATCTGTAGAGAGATAAAACCCACATTTTAAAAACATAAATGAAAAAGGTGAATATTCTTTCTGAGGGCTAACTCAAAAAACAGCAAAATTAAACATTTTCTCCTTTGGTATCCAAGTGTTGAGAAAGCTACCATCACTTAGTAGATGCTCACAGTGAGGTAGTTTATGTTTTCCTCAAACTCTCATAAGGACCTAGGAATTTATTAAGGGTTAACTTCATGAAAGACAAGGAAACTAAGGCTCAGAGAAGCTAACAATTTGGCCATGGTCTGATTCCAAAGCTGACATTCTTTCTGCTATGCAATCTCCCACCCCAGTACATATTCATTAATCTATTTAGATAACAACCATATCCTGTGGATATTTTAAAGCTACATCATACCTGCTTATCCTTAGGAATGCTGTACATTTTGGTAAGAGATTCCATGATTTCAGAAGGGCTTTCTGAAATCTACATTAAAAAAATATATAGTTAGGAACAAAAAGCGAACCAAACATTAAGAACCCAGCCAAGAATCAAAGATTCCTCTTACCTTGTCAAGTTGCTCTATGTGAATATAATGTAGTGTGTTACTAGTTGTCTAAAATTAAAAGAGACAAGAGAGCTGTAAGGAGTCATGTACAACCTAGCTTCCCCTGCCACAGAGCTGCAAGAGCTGTCTGAAAACCAAGATGTCACCCTAGGCTGAAGACTAACTGAATGCACTTAAAAATCAAGGTAACTTGAGAGCCCTCCAAAACATCTATCTTATATGTAGAATATTCTTAGGAAAGCTTCTTTAAAACCAGTAGTATCAAACTATAATGCACATAGCCAGGCACATTTCATATACTTCTTTGTCCTTTTTTAACCCTCCACTGACTTAATCTCCATAGCTTCAGTATTCATAGCAAAGACCGAATTCATGAAAATGGTCTCTCTCTGAGTATGTATTAGAGTTGCTTTCAAGGCAATTAATCTAAGCAGGACCCTATCCATAATATATAAAGACTTCTTGCAGGCTTCCTAAGCAGAGAAACCTGAGTCATCACCATTCACACTATTATACCACATGTTGTAATTCTCAGAGACTGTTGGAAAAGCACATAGGTCATAGCAGTCCCTCATAATGGAAGTCCCATGTTTTGGCAGCTCCTAAGACCCAACCCTATCGGAGTTGGACATGTAATTAACACTCCTGAGGAGCTGCTAGGTATGTTTAGTTTGGGAGGGCAGCAGTGTAGCTCAAAACCATTTTCTTCATTTAACTGAGGAGTTCTAGAAGAGGCAACCCCGGTTACAGTAAACTGTAGACTTTATCAGAACAAATCTGAATCAAACTCACCCTTTTCTCGATTTTGACCTCAGCCCCAGGATCTGCATAGAATTCAAAGTGTAGTGTAGTTGCACTGGGTGGATACTTCTGTGTATAAAGCACATCAAAGAATCAGACACTGAGTTTCATTCAACTGATTATAAACATCCCCCACATCTTCCCTCAAAGTCCCAGCAGCTTGTTCAACTTATTGTGGCAGAAGAATGAACAGTACATTCAGTACCTACAGTGCCTTTAACTCCTTGTCTTAGAGCAGAGCTCAGACAGGATAGGACTTGTTCAAACACAATCAAGAGGATGGAGCCCAGAACTCCCAAACTTTCTGCATTTCATACTTAATAATTTCCAGTTGCCTTTTCTTTCAAGAGATCAATTTTGACTGTGGCTATTCCCAAGGGGGAAAAGAGGGTCAATACTGCCAAGCAGTAATGAAAAAGAATCGAAAAAAGGATGGAGAACAAACACCAGGGTCCAGAAACCAGTTAAAGAATAGAAAAGAACATTCTGATGAAAACCTTGTACTATCAGCCTTCTGAAACATTTTATTCAAAGTATGCCTCATAGGCATATCTTCATAATTCTTCAAGCACTTTCCTTCCGTACCATTCTACACCACTTCTCATGGTATGTTTTCCTGCACAGGTAGACACCAAGCCAATATAAACTAGACCCTGACAAAACATTCTCTTTAACTCTAGAAAAGCAACATGACAAACAAAATTAAGGTAACGGCAGTGTGCCCACTAAAATATCTCACTAAAAGATACCACCAGCAGTGACTGCCTCTGGAAAAATCAAAGAGTTTCCACTTCATACCTCTTTATACTCTGAATTTTAAAATATGTATATATATTACTTGCTTTAAAAGTACATATCAAACTTTATCTGAATATACTTCAAGAATTATGTAGCTTTGATTATTAAACAGACAACACTCACCTACTATATTACCCAATATCTCTTCATAAAATAATCACTAAAGAAATGTACACCAGCTAACGGGGGAAAGTAACTTGGTGTAATTTGTAGTTTTCTGTGACCAGAAAAAGAGCCAATTCTCTTCAGGAAAAAAAGGCGTGCTAAAATAAATGCACTAAATTTCACTGCAGTCATTTGCGCTAAACATGACAAACTGACAAGACAAATTCCACGTGGAAAATACAGTTGCTTCCAGATGCAAAATTATTATTGAAAACCAAATTGTGTTTTGTAGCTCCACAGCAACATATCAAAGCAAAAAGGAGAATGGCCTGAGCTCATAACTTAAGCATAGGTGAAAGGCAGAGTGGTGAACAAGGAAAGAACATAAAACATTGTAAGTTCTCAATAAACCTAATAGTAGAACTGCTCTCCAAGCAGCCATTCCTAAATAACGCCACACTGTCCAGAGTTCTGAAACAACAGTTCCAGTGTGAGAATGCACGCAAACATACTTTCTGTGATTTAAAAAATCACATTAAAACAAATTCAACAAATGCAGCTACCTACTCAAGAACTGGGTATGAACACACATTATCTCTCAGATTTTTAATCTACTGCCAGCACATCAAGAGCCCAAGCACTGCTAGACTGTTTCCTATAGACGTGGGTCAGCTATGTCTGAACTGATCTTAGGTTCCCCAAAGATCTGACATGAAGGGGTTAATTCATATACCACATAGTTGTTGTAAAGTGAGGTTCATAAAGAGGCCACAGCTCTGTTAAAAGACACTCATATCCCAAAGAGTTACTTACCATCATGTGCAAGTCTCTGCAACATTCTGCAAGTCCAAAGCCATTCTCCTTTCCACCCCAGCTCTTGAAAAAGGAAAAAGACAGTGTTAAGACAGTGCTTATTGGTGACTTTGTGCCACTGCACTCCAGCCTAGGCAACAGAGTGAGACCTTATCTCTTTTTTTTCTCTCTCTCTCTCTACACACACACACACATCTAAGAGTGTATGGCTGCTTGGAACATAATGTTGAGAAGTTCCAATATGAAAGTCAAACAAGAGGAAAGAACAAACAGAAAAAAGAACTTAAGACTCAATCCAAGATGGTCTGCCTAAAGGTAATTTCTTCAATGAGATCAATTTCACTGTTCAGTGAGGATGCTCCTAGGAAGAACTCAAGCAGCAACTGCCAGCCATTGTATTCCACACCCCTGTAGTCATGCATGCTGACAAACTGGTCATGTCCCATCAGGCCCTGCCTGACACTCTACCTATTCGCCTTCCTCACTAGGGTGGAGTCACACTTTCCAGTTCCTCTCTTTTTGACATGAGCTGAGTTACAAACCAGAATATTCTACCTTATTTATTACTACTCTAACTTTGCCACTCAAATCTAAAAACTCATCAACAAGCCTCTGAGATAATGGGGGAAATGGCTCAACTGGCTTCTAAATCCAAAACTCCAGACATACAGACTCACTTACTAACTAGCCTGCATCTTCAACAGTCTTTAAAATATCACTTTAATATTAAAAGCATATTTTTATTTTTAAATTATATATGTAATTATTTTACATATATTATATAAAATATATTTTTATATATAAAATAATTATATATATATGTGTGTGCCTACCTCATGGGGCAAGCCATATAGTTTAGGCAAACAATCGACAAACTGAAAGGAATGAAATATTTATTATCTGAAACAAATTTATTAATTTATTATCTCAAACTGAAAAGAGACACTTTATATTACACACAATATAACATATATATTTTACATAAAATAGATATATTTTGTATACATAATTTTATAAAATTATATATATAGCTATATATGTAGCGAGAGAGAAAGAGAGAGGAAGAGACAGACAGACAAAGGTCTCCCTCTGTTGCCTAGGCTGGAGTGGAGTGCAGTGGCAGAATCACAACTCAACACAGCCTCAAACTCCTGGGCTCAAAGGATCCTCCTGCCTCAGCCTCCCACATAGCTAGGACTACAGGCATGTGCTGCCACCACGTCTGGCTACATTTTAAAAATGCTTGTAGGGGTCTTGCTGTGTTGCCCAGGCGTCTCAAATTCCTGGCCTCAAGTGATCCTTCTGCCTTGGCCCTCCAAAGTCCTGGGATTACAGCTGTGAGCCACCTTGTCCACCCAAACGTCATCATGTTTTTAAGTCCGGCATAATTGAAGCACAAAATGCTACTTAAATCCCATGTCTTAATTTTATTCCTGGCATTCTAGTGTGGGTCCCAATCACCCTGGATCTGGGCTGCTACCATGAACTAACATGGTTCTCTCTCTACATCCAAGTGTTTCCTCTTTATTAAATGCTACTATATCACTACCTGTCAAGGAAGTCTCAAAAACAAACAGCGTAAATCACTGAAGATGCCATTCACAAAGGTACGTACTATAGAATGCTATTTCTAAACCTGAAAAAAAAAAATCAATAAAATATCATCTGACTATCTCATAAGAAATAAGCTTTCTCAAACTACAATTGACCTACTGGCAGCATTTCTCAATCCAGGTATTATATATGAAGCACAGAACAAGGAGAGTGATTCTTTTATTAATTCTCCAAAGAATGGTACGTAACTAGCACCACCTTAGACACACGTGAGAGAAGTCATTTTGTTACATTAATAATGGATACCTTAGGGCATTAGGGTTTACTTCCCTAGTGAAAACCTAAGTGAGAAAGGCTTCCTGGATACAGATATGTACATTCTCAACTCCCAGCTGGTTAAAAACAGACTGTTCTACTAGGAATGATGTCAGCGAAATGGCAGAATAAGGAACCCCAAAAGCTATCAGAACTCTATCAAGAAGTCTAAAAACTAATCAAGGCTATCAGAAGTCTAAATAATCAAAAGTTTAAAACAACTAGGCAAGTTTAAGGCAAGGAGACAAGAATGTGTAAAGCACAAGGTTCAACATTCGTTGAGATGTTACAGGCGCAGTGGCTCATGCCTGTAAATCCCAGCACTCAGCCAGTGGGAGGCCAAAGTGGGCAGATCACCTTGAGGTCAGGAGTTGGACACCAGCCTGCCCAACATGGTGAAACCCTGTCTCTACTAAAAATACAAAAATTAGTTGGGCGTGTGATGCATGCCTGTAGTCCCAGCTACTACGGAGGCTGAGGTGGGAGGACGGCTTGAACCTAGGAGGCAGAGGTTGCAGTGAGCTGAGATTGTGCCACTGCACTCCAGCCTGGGTGACAGAGTGAGACCTCAAAAAAGTTAATAAACACCTGTTGCTAAATGTGGCCAAATATTCATGTATTAAAGGTATTCACTGTAGCATTATTTACAACAGAAAAATACTGGAAATTACCCAAATAAGATGAAATATGTGAAGTAAATTGAGATAGCCATAGACAGCACAATTGACAATACCTAAAATATTAACATACAGAAGGTATAAAATCATACTGTAATGGAATCAATCTCTTCTTTCATGGCATTAGTCTCATTCCTGAAAATACTTCGTTACTTCAAGCAGCATACAACCACACATATACTTTCTTTAAATGCTTGTATAGCTTCATGTTTTTTTTTAACATTTCAGCTTTTTATTATATCTTAATTTAACTTTGATGAGGTAGAATCGACCTTAATTGCCTCCCAAAGAGTGAGCCAGTTGTTACAACACCATCTTATTTGAATAATTCATTCTTTTTCTGCTGATCTGAAATGCCATCTTAACTATAAATTCAATTTTTACATATTGGATCTGCTTCTGGAACCTACTGATTTGTCAATTCCACTCTTAATTACCAAACTACTTAAATTACTATAGCTTTATAAAATAGTTTAATACCTATAAATACTTCCTCATTACATTTTCAATATTTTCTTGGCTCTTCCCAGGACTTCTAGTGAAGACGAAAACACACGGAATTTGCTGAAAACCATAAAGTAAGGATGAGGGTATAAAGGCTTGATGTATCACAGAACAAACAGGTTAAGTCAAACCAAAAGTCTGAATTTGCAAGGCAGAATAAGCTTGAAAGGCTATATATCTACACAATTATTTTCCTTTTGTTTCTTCTCTTATTCCAACTAATTATTTCAGAATATTTTTCTTACTGTCACCACAAAATCCTTCTTGCCAACTTTTGAGACCTGATAAAAAACAAGCACCTCTAATTAGAAAGTTTTGGTAAGCTGAGATCCTTAAAAAACCCTACCAACTCAACTTGACTCATGGAAGAGTGTGGTGTTGTTACATGTATCAGCTAGCACCATTATATGAAATATAAAGAAATGTTTCTTGTAAAGAAATATTCATCAGATAGACTAAGAAAATATAGCAAAATGACTAGAAACATGATTATGATAAATTTTGTTCCATATATTTCCAAATTTTTAGAACACCAAGAACATATTTTTATCAGAAAGACAAGTTTGTTTCGCTGCCAATAAGATCAATATATTGAATGTTAAGATTCTAGGGTACTTATTAGTCAGTGCTATTCAGAGTAACACTAGTTCTTTGCTCTTATTATTATTATTAATTTATTATTATCTATTTATCTTGCTTTCTCAACCACTAAGTAAGTTTGCTTTTATTTAAAAAACCGAACATGACCATGTTCAAACAACCCCCAAATGCCTAAGACAGAAAAAGCAGATATTATTCTTCGCATTTTAGCAGGAGCAAGGAGCCCAGAGCCTTTGTCCAAAAATAATAGAACTTCAGAGCCTCATGGTATTCACCTACTTGGTAGTGTTAAAGTAACATCTTAGCACTTAAGTAGATACCCCATAAACAACTATATTAATCATGCCACAGGGCCATATACAACACTACCTCACACTAGACAGGATTTCCTAATTATTTATACATCAGGAAAAAGGCCTGATGCGCTCTGAGATGGAATTATAAGAGTTTGATTAAAGTTTATAACTTTACTCCACAGAATAGGCCAGTGGCTCTCCCTGGACCAGCAGCTTAGCATTAATACTATCTGGGAACTTGTTAGCAATGCAAATTCTGAGGCCCACTCCAGGCCTAATGAATCAGAAACTCAGGAGCTGGGTATGGGATGGAGGTGAGAAAGACTAATGTTATTTTTATTTTATTTTATTTTTTTTTTGAGATGGAGTTTCACTCATGTTACCCAGGCTGGAGTGCAATGGCGCGATCTCGGCTCACCGCAACCTCCGCCTCCTGGGTTCAGGCAATTCTCCTGCCTCAACCTCCTGAGTAGCTGGGATTACAGGCACGCACCACCATGCCCAGCTAATTTTTTGTATTTTTAGTAGAGACGGGGTTTCACCATGTTGACCAGGATGGTCTCGATCTCTTGACCTCGTGATCCACCCGCCTCGGCCTCCCAAAGTGCTGGGATTACAGGCTTGAGCCACCGCGCCCGGCCAACTGTTATTTTTTAATGAAGTGATTCTGATGCATGTTCAAAGTTTACTAGACCTAGAGTATACCAAACCTTCACAAAAGCCAGCCAACTGGCTTTCAACTGATTTAACAAGTCTTTCCGGAGAATTTTCCCTAAATCTGTAGTTAACTGATCACTGTCCACATTCACAATTAGCCTACATCACTGGGTTAACTGAATCATTACAAAACTGTGAGAATAGACACCACATCCAAAGTCATTTTTCATCAAGACCAAAACAGGATATTTCATCTTCTATATAAAAGCATTGACTGAACCATTTTTGAAAACACCATGTACAAAAACACAATAAACAAAGACAATATATATGAAGATTTAGGGAAAAAAAATACTTTTAAAATGGCAAAGGACTAAAAACTCCAATACAGTTTTCATAGAGCAGAAAAAAGTAACCGAATAGAAAAATGGACAAAAGATAGAAACAAGACTGTTCACAAGAAGAAATCCTAATGGCCAAGCATAAAGATGCTCAAAATCATTACTGATCAGCGAAGTGCCAATGAACTAACACTGAGATTTATGGGGACTCTATCATACGGTCTCCATATCATCTCTTAAAGTATTATATTAAAAGTATCTGTAACTAAATGCTTATATAAATATTACTTAATGTAGCACCATTCATAACAAATATGAGTATGCATCAACAGAGAAATAGTTGAGTAAATATGGTACATCCAAAGCATGAAATATCATGCAGCCATCAAAAGAACCCTATAGCTATATAGGTGACTTTAAAGTAATTTTTGAACAAGGTCCGAAATAAGAAAACAAGGATGCAAGGTATACCGCATTTGTAACTGAATGACAAAAACACCCTCAACAGGTCAATACAATACGAAGATAATACATACAGAATACATTTGAGGTTACGGGAGATGAACCAAGAGGGAAAAGGCTGTACTGAAAATAATCATGTGACAATATGCATGCACTTATAAAATAATGTGTGTGTAATGTTTTAAAAGAAAGCAAACACAAAAGAATGTCACATAGTTCCTCTGGTTGACATTCATCTACAAATGACAGCTCCCATTTATTAAGTACTTCCAACATGATGGCATTAACCCCACAAGTTTTATGACTTCCTTTACTCTGATCCTAAAAAAACTATGAGGTAGATATTGTAACCCCCAATTTACAGACACAGAAACACGTTAATGTGATTTGCTGGCAAAAGTAGGTACACATTCAAATCCAAGTTCTTAAACACATGCAAGTGAATGTGTTTGTTGCAAAAAATGTTGCCTGAAAAGACTGAAGAGACATGAACTAAGATTTCTAGAATCATTGTTAAAGAAGCCCACAAGGCCAGGCACAGTGGCTCACACCTGTAATCCCACACTTTGGGAGGTCAAGGCAAGAGGATCACCTGAGCTCAGGAGTTGGAGACCAGCATGGGAAACATGGCAAAACTCCATCTCTATAAAAAAACATAAAAAATTAGTCAGGCATAGTGCTGCATGCCTATAGCCCCAGCTACTCGGGAGGCTGAGGTGGGAGGATCACTTGAGCCCAGGAGGCAGAGGATGTAGTGAGCTGAGATCGTGCCACTGCACTCCAACCTGGGTAATGGAGTGACACTGTATCAAAATAAATAAATAAATAAATAAAAATAAATAAATAAAATGAAAGACGCCCATGTGAAAAAGTCAAGTTTTTAGAGAAATTTTACATTTCAGAGAAACATGAAGTTTTTAAATTTTAATGAGGGTTATTACTATGGGAGCTACCATTAATAAATACCTAATTATCTCTAATACCTCAAAAATCTGTGAAAATCTTTTATTGCAAAGCACCAAACACATAAATCTATTACCAACAGCTGCAATGTACTGCACCTGTCAAGATTCCAAATTGTCCAGGACTAGAAATTAACCTTCAATCTACAATCTCTTTAGATCAATTCAGAGCAAAAAGCATCATGCCTGTCAAAGGTAAAAAGTGTCAAAAATGCAAAGGGACAAAACAGCAATCATTTAAGCAATCCTTTCTGGTGGTAAAATCATTCAAAAGAAGAAACAACTGGATCTTAATTACCCAAGAAAACAAAACAAAGAAACCTCTCATACTTTATGCATGTGAGCCATTTATACCAAGCAGAGTTTGCACTTTAACTTCTACTTAAATTGTCAGAACATTTAATTAATGTATGAAATATTAGTGTGTTTATATCAGCCTAAAAGCACGGTGATGTGAATTCTGTCAGATGCTATTGTGGCCCATACAAATAACCAAATTAACACAATCAAAGCTGTTATTTTTAATGACTTTAAGGTCTGTTAACTTAGGAAACTCTTCCTTGTGAAAGATCTTAAAAGTCACCTGTATTTACCACTAAGTAGGTTTCTAGGATTTGTGTGAAGTGTGAAGAAAAGTTCTAAACACATTTTCCTTTCCAACAGCCTATTGTCCCGCTGTTGATATAAGCAACATAACTCGTACTCTCTCACTCTGCAGATGTACTGTCTATTCCTGTGTTAACTACAAAACTTAGCTTCATGATAAAAAGACTTATGATAAAAACTTGGTTTTATAATAAAATCACTATAGCTTTATGATATTTTATTATCTGATACAGCAAATAACCCTGATTCATTATCACTGTTTTCTCAGACATTTGTTTATTTCTCTGTCCCAGCTGATATCAACAACTTCCACTTAATCAATTTGAATGACTGATTTAAATGAGAGAGGGAATAAGTTTACAAAAACAAAGTCGAATATTTTACAAAATATTCATCTAAAAGGCAAGATGCTAAAATAAAAAGTGTCAAATTATTAAGAGATTCAGGGGTAAAGTCTAAAAAATTTAGAATCCTACATGCAGGTTCCTTTTCTTCACATCGGTGCAACACAGTAAAGTAATCACAGATCATAGTTGTAGTTTATTTTATGTCAGATAACAGACTGCTTCTTACTAAAAGTCTTTGGCCCAACATAAGATGGGAAAGGGAATTATTTTAGTTTTTAAAAAATCGTATGTATCAATCACTTTTTAAACATTTCCACCTTTAACAAGACTTTTAAAATAACCTAAAAATCATTAGTCCTAATTTCACTAAAGGGCTTCTACTATATTAAGTCTTCCCATTAAAAAAAATGTCACTTGTCTCTATTTGGACCAGCTTTTAAATCTGTAAGCAAAGGTTTAGTATTGCTCTAACAGATCTTAAATACTGCAGGGAAGATTTATTTTCCCTTACAACAGTCTTCTCTTATCCGTAGGAATACATTCCAAGATCCCTAGTGGATGCCCGACTGTACAATACAGCCACATACACACGTTTTTTCCTATACATACATACCTATGATAAAGTTTAATATATACTATAATAAAAGTTATGTCAATGTGACTTCTCTCTCAAGATATCTTATTGTACTGTACCACAAGTAACTGAAACCATGGAAATTGAAACCTCGGATAAGGGGAGACTACTGTACTTGTTTATATATCCATCTGTCCCATTATTGCCCATTCAGATTCCCTTCTCTTATTATCACAGGTATCACTTTTGATATCTGTTGTTTAATTTTTGTTTTCTTGAAACTATATGTTGCTTTGCGTATATCTTTTTAAGTTTCAGAAATGGTACTGAGGAATGAAAATTGTTTCTTTTACTTTTTTATGCACTCACCGCTATGTTTAGAAGCCATCAATGTTGCTGTATTATTTGGTCCACTGTTTCTAACTGCTACATATTCTATAGTGTGCGTGTGCCACATTTTACTTATTCAAATATCTACGAATGATGGATACCAAGGTCGCTTCCAAATCCCCACTACTACAAATGATGATGCAATATTCTGACAGAGATCACATTTATGGAAATGATGTGATCTCATCTTTGAAATATATACCCAGGAGAGCCAGTTTACACTCCTATCAGCACTGCATGAGGGTTCTCATAGCTTCACATACCTGCCAGCACTTAGCATTACATAGTTTTCTAATTTCTGCAAATCTGATGCTCAAAAAGCTGTATCTAGTTTTATTTTTCTTTCTCTAATAAATGATTCTGGACATCTACTCATATGAATTTCTTGTTCTATAAACTGCCTATCCATATCCTTTGCTCATCCTTGTTGATCTGGAAGAGTTCCTTGGGTATTCTACATTAGCAGTCCCTTTTCAGTTTTAAAACATTGTTAAGTATCTTTCAATCTACCATGGGTCTAACTTCTGTCGAATGAAGTGCTGCTTAATTTTGTCTGCAGACCAGCTGCTATTACACCAATTGTTTTCAAATGTTATTGGTCCATGACAAAATGAAGTTGTACCACATCAGTAACTATACTATAGAATGTTATTTGACCACATCAGTAACTATACTATTTAGTACAAATGACATTTTTCCTGATGAAGGAAGCAGTGTGTAAGGGCCTAAGGAGTAGCCTCGAGTAATGTGTTTTTGTGTTGGGAAGTATATTTCTTAATAAAATATCAAAATTTTACTTTTAGTTTATGCCTCGAGGATTTTAAGAATTTTTCCCCACCACCGTATTACAACATAACCTCCTAAATTAACTTCTCTCAAATGTACAGTTTCAGCTAATATGACTTATTTTACAAACAATATTTGCTCATACCGTGAATGGGGTCTTTCCACCGATCTTATTTTTTTGCGCGCTCTTGTCGCCCTAGCTGGAGTGCAGTGGCACCATCTCAGCTCACTGCAACCTCCCTCTCCCAGGTTCAAGTGATTTTCTCCTGCCTCAGCCTTCCCAAGTAGCTGGGATTATAGGCACGTGCCATCATGCCCAGATAATTTCTGTATTTTTTAGTAGAGAAGGGTTTTCGCTGTGTTGGCCAGGCTGGTCTCTAACTCCTGACCTCAGGTGATCTGCCCGCCTTGGCCTCCCAAAGTGCTAGGGTTACAGGCGTGAGCCACTGCACCCAGCCTCACCAATCATTTTCTAATTGGTTACTATTAATACATGGAGGAGCTGTTTCTGTATATTGATCTCTTACTTGGCTACCTCACTGTGCTTTTACTAGTTATAATAATTTTATATTATCTCCCCAGGAAACCAAGAGACTCATCACCTACACACAAATAGTAACAAATCTTCTCTTTCTTTTTCGGAGACAGAGTCTCATTTTCTCACCCAGGCTAGAATGCAGTAGCATGGTCTTCGTTCATTGCAGCCTTCACCTCCCAGGCTCAAGCGATCCTCTTACCTCCTCAACCTCCCAAGTAACTGGGGCTATAGGGGCGTGCAACCATGCCTGGCTAATTTTTGTACTTTTTGTAGAGATGGGGTTTTGCCATGTAGCCCAGGCTAGTCTCAAAACTCCTGGGCTCAAGTGATCTGTGCCTGCCTCAGCCTCCCCAAGTACCAGGCATGAGCCACCATGCCCAGCCCAAATTTTCTCTTTTAATATGTATTCTTCACTTCTTTCTTTTCTCTTCTATTGGATAGGATCTGTACTACAAATTTAAATGACCTAAGTTAATGCCTGACATTTTTGTGTGACTTTTGAATTCAATGGAAATGCCTCAGCTCCCCCATTATGACTTCTGGTAGATAACTCTAGTTTTCTTTAAGTTTATAATGAAGCTTTTGTTAATGTGATCAATTTTACCAAGGGCTTTGGAAGCATCTATTTAATTACAGTTCCTTTCACCTTTTAACTGTGACTTGGGATTCCAACGTTAAACCTCCTTATGGTTTTTAACAGTAAGAGGAAATGTTTACAGTATCTTAAGAAAACAGGTTGGATGCATTTACACACGTATTTGCAAATCCAAGAAAAAAATGCTCCAACTTTAAAGGAGGCCTCATAGGAATGAATTACAGGTGATTGACATTTTGCCTATATTTTCCTAAAATTTTCAGAATACATTATGTTTATAATTATACAAAACTCATTTTTAAGTAATCATGACACCTAAAATTAGCCTGAAACTTGAATTACTTTGAGGTTAACTATTAAATATGCTTTTAAAAAGCCAACCATTATGCTTTTCTTCTAAGAAAGCTTTCCAACTCTGGTTACCTCTCAAACCTGAGTATGTATTAAGAAACTGCCTCTGGGAACACTGGACAATAGTTTGGTAGAGGTGAACTTTTGTGTGAAAGCTTTTGGCTTCAATTATAATCACTACTACTTACTGATCACAGTACTGACTACCCCACAATTCATTTTATTTTAAAACAACTCTGAAGTAGATATGCTAAATTCCCAGAAGAGAAAACTAGTATCAGAGCTAATAAGCAGGGCCAGGACTCAAATCTAGGTATTATTATTGCACTGTACTTCCTTCTCACACAGAATCGAATCTAATTTTGAACTTTCCTTTCAGAAGAGAAGTTGTCACTTTTGAACAGAGAGATTTTGTTTGCTGAGCAGAGATTAATGAATTCCTTCAAAATTACTTAATAACTGAGAATACTGAGGTTTTTAAAAGAGGGCACCAATAGTTCTAACTCAATTAGGCCAGTGAAGTTACCTTAAGGATTCTAATCTATTTTAACACTCCAAGAAACACCTGTTGAAAGGAACCATATGCTCCAATTTTTGTACCCCTCCACACTTCACCGAAGACTCACCTCTGCCAAATGTTGTAGCCGAGTTAGCAGCGGGGTCCTCTTGTCAGATCCCAGGCGAGTGATGTAGTTTGATCTTTTACTAAATACATACAGGAGATTAAGGACTGCCAGCACCACTTGCATATCAGAGGAAGCCAATAAAGTTGTCAAATGCTACAGGGAAAAAAAGGGCAATGTTCAAGGTATCAGGCACAATTGGCTTCAAAAACAAAACAAAATTTGTCAACATTTACAAAGCTATAATGAAGTTTAGTCACAACAATACAAAAAATATATAAGTATTTGATAATCTACAACATGCAATCTTATCCCCAAGGAGCTTAAAATCTGATAGCTATAAAACTCAAGAAAAGTAAAAATTGTAAATAGCAGTTCAAAACTGCGCAGGTGTTCCCACAGGAAGGAAGGGGTTACAAAAGAGACAAATGAGATATAATACACATGTGGGACTGAAGAAGAACAATAAGTTTGTAACTGGACTAAAAGTATTGTGAAAAATATTTTATGTTCTCTTCTATATCCTTTATGACAAACATAAAATTGAAATTAATTAAAAGTGCCCTTCATACAGAAGGTAAAGCTACCAACAACACAGCTGGTGGCAACTACGTAACATGTAACTGTCATAGTACGGTATATACTCATAAGTAACCTGAGTGACTACTCTGGGTTTTTTGTTGTTGTTGTTTAGAAACAGGGTCTCCTCTGCTGCCCAGGCTGGAGTGCAGAGGCATGATAATACCTAGCTCAAGCAATCCTCTCATCTAAGTCTCCTGAGTAGCTGGGACTACAGGCACGCAACCACCACGTCCCCACTAATTTTTGTGTTTTTTGTAGGGATGGGGTCTCACTATGTTGTCCAGGCTGGTCTTGAACTCCTGGGCTCAAGTGATCCTCCCCCGCCCCAGCCTCCCAAAGTGTTAGGATTACAGACATGAGCCACTGTACCCGGCCTTACTTTGGCTTTTAAATACAATTAAAATTTACCAAAACATTGAAGCATTTGGTTACAATTAAAATCAGTGAGTAATATAGCTGGAAATGAATCAAGGCATTTTCAGTTGCCAATTATACCAAAGGCCATGGACTTCCATGAACAGTATATCTATTTCATCTTCAACAGAGTGCCTATTTACCTCCCATTTAAATCCCTGCATGTTAGGCCTTTAGTTCAGTTATCCCACTTCTTTTCCTAAGCCATTTTCTTTTAACTTGTTTGTTCTGATTCTGTTTGTTTACTGAAGATTTAGAAAACTAATACACCTAAAATTAACAGGGAACCTAATTAATGATGATAGGAAGTCTAAAGTTGGCTTCTCTAAGAAGGAAATAATTTCTTCTCACACTGATTTTTGACCAATTGAAAAGTTCACTGATTGCTGCACCCATGTTACTCTTTAAGGACACAAAGGATGCTATGAATATATATTTTGGGGTGAGTGTGGCAGAGTACAGAGAGACTTTAAAGCAGCACACTAAAGCCTAAAAGAGTAGTAAGTACATTAATGTGATGAGAAAATCAAACTATTTCTAGCAATCTAAAAGTAACATGGAGCTGCTCTAACAACCTAGGGCAAAAATCAATTCGTTCAAATTTCCTAAAATACTTTAATACATACGTAACATTTCTCATTCATTTCTTGAATCTTGAAAAGGCAGGGCAAAGGTGACAGTACAGAAGTTTCCCATCAATCCTATGAAGGATAATATGTCTATCCAAGAAACATTCTACTACTGTCTTTGACATAGAAAAAAACCCAGAGTAAATCCATAGTAAAAACTCAGAGCTCCACAAAGAAAAGGAACCAGCAATAGAGAGAAATAGCAATTTCTTTATTTCTGGATATATGCAATTCTAGTTAAGAACAGAGTACACAGGCTTTAACTTCACCTACCTCTATGGAACTGTACAGATGCCGGGAAAAGCTGTACTCAATGAGCAAGGCTGTGAAGTTCAACACAGCCAAGAGAAGCATTTTCAGTTGCTCTCTTTCTGGCCTATCGCATACGAGCATCCATGACATATTCTCCACTGTCTGTCCAGCATCTGCCAGTATTCCATCGAAGCGGTCCAACAGGTCCACCCAGTGATATAACTCGCACTGCAGAGGGGAGGAAAAAGAAGATGTAAGAATAAGGTAGAAGTGCTGCATGGGTGCTTTGTAACTGAGCTTTGTTACAAGAGATGGCTGAGCATGACACCTAGATTAGTTCACATCCCACCTTTGCCCATATGAGAAAGATCATACTCTGAGCTAAAAGGACTGGAGTTCATTGTAATACCCATCTAGATATATGTGCTAACTCCAGTAGACACCATAAAACCCCTAGAGCTAGGTCTTTAGACATAGAACATTAGTTACAATCTAAGATCTATGAAGACAAGAGAGCTATCCTTGCCAGAATCCATTTAATTCATTTGTAGAGTTATCAATAAAAATTATTCTAAACTAAAGTAAAAATCCAGAGATTATCTCAAACTTATTTTGTCAAACTAAAGGAATTCTGTGGTTGAGATTCTTTAGCATCGCCTGTGAAATCAATTCCTCATCCTCAGCCAGCAACATTTTCCTTGCCACTGGTTTAAAGCTGTGTTAGGCACATGGTACACGCTAGACGCTTATTAAGTAATTGCTGAATGAGGCTATCCCATTGTGGTTTCTCATTCCATATCAGAACATACAAAATGATGTATTAGTATAGTGAGCCCTGTCTTTTGGGAGCATGGCTTCATATACCTTTCCAATGTTCCATGTTTTGATCTGCTGCAGTTCCAAGAGAAGTTGCTCATCATTACAAACTTTGAGTTTGTCTATTAAGGCTCTGCAGTCTGCAGGCTGAAAAAAAAAATATTCACAAAAGATGTTACAAAGGAGAATCGGAAGAGGAACCCAAGTTCACAAAGTAATTTTCCTTTTGCTAGAAATTACTAAAGAAAACTGCAGATTTGCCAGACAATCTCCTGGGATTAAAATAGAAACCTCATGAGAAAACACTTTTATTCCCCAACAATCCACCTGGCCTTCAAAAAAACCACCACAACACTTTGGATAAAGGTAGATGCAGACAAACTATTTGGAAAGGTACGCAGACAACAAAAATTTAAAAAATAAAAAAAAGCTAAACATCTAAAAAAAAAATAAAATTAAGGAAATCTATAATGGTCTGAAAGTTAACCAGAATGCCTACTAGGTTATATTGAATCAGAGACTGAAAAGTCCTAGTGAATTCACAATTAAAGGTGAAGATTAGCATTCACTATATTTTTCTGTAACATAAAACCCTTCACTTGTAAGATGGTAAAGAGCTTCTGAACTTCATAAAACTAGGACCCTATTATTTCTTGGGGTTCTCATTTCCATACATTTCTGCTCTCTTCTACTGATGAATGGGCCTATTTGTCAGGTAACAAGGAGTGGACTGAGCATTTATAGTAAAGTTTCTGAAAGTGGAAGGAGGGAAAGGGATAGGGGCTGGGAGAGAGAAGCCTTCCATTAATGAATGGCAGTATAGCGTCCTGGGAATGGACCAGAGGTCTGGAAACAAACAAGTGTGGATTCACTTTTTAGCTTCATGTTTACCAAGGTGTTTGATCATAAGCAACGCTTAACCTCTAAGCCACAGCTCTCTTATCAGAAAAACAGACCTAATAGCTACCTCAGAAATATGAAACTCAAATATCTGTCATATACATAAAATACTTATCTCCTGTAACAGGAGCTCAGATACTCAGAGACATTAAAAAGAGCATGAGCCTTGGAATTAGGTAGTTAGTAAGCTACCTCTTTGAATCTCAGCATCCTCTTCTGCACCTAACTTGTACCTATATACCCAGCAATGCTGTTGTGACATTTAAACTGGGAGAAATGTATTTTTGGCATCCAAAACAGAACATGGAACTTACTAGGGGTTTCTTGAAGCTAAGTCCAAACCTTTCCCCCTTTAAAGTAAGCATTATTAAGATCTACCAAAAGCCAGGGTCCCAGCACTTTGGGAGGCGGAGACAGGTGGATTGCCTGGGCTCAGGAGTTCGAGACTAGCCTGAGCAACACAGTGAAACCCCCGTCTTTAGTAAAATACCAAAAATTAGCCGGGTGTGGTGGCATGCACCTGCAGTCCCAGCTACTCAGGAGGTGAGGCAGGAGAATTGCTTGAACCCATGAGGCAGAGTTTGCAATAAGCACTCAAACCTGTGCGACAGAACAAGACTCCATCTCAAAAAAAAAAAGAAAAAAAGAATCTACCTCAAATGTTCGTGGTAATTAAATGTATGTAAAATCCTTGGCACAAAAATTCTTCCATAAACCAGGCCTGTACTTTTTCCTCCTCTTCTCAAAGATGCATGGTTGAGGGAGAGGCAGTGAAGCAGCAGAAATAGGTTGAACCACCTGCTTATGCAGTTCACTTGTGCCTCCTAGACCTACTTGGGTCCAGCGTCGAATATGCTGCTTCTATTTCTAATGGAACGCAGCTATACAAATTCAATTTTATGATGTGTAGGTTAGATAACACCCAGTTCATGATGAACGTTTGGATCCTGTAATAACTTGGTATGTCCCATAACCAGGCATTCAGTCTTTACCAAGGCCTAGTAGCATGCCAGAAGCTGCTTTTGTGACAGCACAGCCAAAACACCTGGGTCTACTAGGTCATAATGTCCAAGTGATAGGGCAACTTGCATCATAGCCTGGACCTCTTGCAGGGTCTTTTCTAGATCTAAACCTTACTAACACTTTAGTGGTTCCCCACTAATGTATTAGAGGTTATCCAGTAAATAGCACACCCAAATGTGACCAACCAGCATGTTGGCTCCAAACTCCAAACACACCACACATTGTTCCTCTTTCTTCACAGTGTGGTAAAAGGTGCAGCAACTTCCCTCTCACTTTAGAAGGGATATCCCAACATTTCCCAGACCCTGGGGCCACTAGAAACTTTCCTAATGTGAAAGCCTCTCAAGCTTCTACAAGATTTGTTTCTGACTCTCTGGCACAAATATGTCTGAGGCACCTAAGGTGCTTGTGTTTTCTGCTCACAAGATCCAGTTAACATAATGGCACCAATTTAATGTACCAGTGCAATGGTCTCTGTTTTATCAGACTAAGGTCCCTTGCATTTTGCAGGAGAAAGCAGCAAGCACAACGGTAAGATACAAGAAAGCATTTGTCAGTTCAGTGGCTGAATACCAATTGCCAGGGTTTATTGTGATTCATTTCAGTAGATACCAAATCTAGGGAAAAAACTCCTTTGCACAGCTACTGATACACAAAATGATCAATAAAAGTCTTTCATAAAAATAGTACCTAGCATTGACCACAGTATGGGAAATGGGGGTACTCTTGTATGCTGCTCAAGGAAAACAGACAACTCCAGTCCTAATAATGTATATAACCAGTGACATAAAAATTCTACTTCTAAAAGTTTATGCTAAGTAATTTGCTAGTAACTAGGAAGTAAGAGCTAGAAATCAGTATTTAAGTGTGACTCCAAAAGCAACCCCTTTACAATCTACTAGGTTAAAAAACTTTTTTTAAATTTGCATTTATCCAATTACCCACAAAGTTGAATCTTTCTAGATGTTTACTGGGTTTGCTCTTTTCTTAAATGTCCTATGCCCCTTTTGTCTTTGGGATATTCATTTCTCCTACTGATTTAGCTGCTAAAAATATTGACTACACTGGGTTACAAATATTTTCCCCAGCCTGTCATGTGTCTTCCCCCCGCCTGCCTCATCCCCCACTGCCCTGAGCTTATTAAGGTGTAAATGGTATACAAAAAACTGTACGTAATTCATGTATACAACTGGGTGAGTTTGGATGTATGTATACATTCATGTTGCCATCACCAAAATCCAGGTAATAAACATATCCATCACCTCCAAGTTTCCTTGTGTCCCTATGTGTGTGTGCATGACTGTCTGTGTGTAAGAATACTTAACATGAGATCTACCCGCCTAACAAATTTTTAAGTAGAGTTGTTCCTCTGTATCCTGCTGGGGATTGGTTCTAGGACCCCCATGAATACCAAAATCTATGATATTCATCCTTTGTACAAAATGGCATGGTGCTTGTATATAACCTATACACATCCTCCTATATACTTTAAACCATCTCTAGTACTTAGAATACTGAATTCAATGTAAATAGTTGTTACATTGCATTGCTTTAAAATTTTTTTAATGTTGTTTAATATTTTTAATGTTGTATTGTTCTTTTTGATTGTTTTTCCCACTGAAATATTTACTATCCAGTTGGTTCAATCTGCAAATGTGGAACCTACACATGTTAACTATAGGCACTATGTTGTTCTACAGCAGATCTCTGGAACTTACTTACCTTGTTTAACTTTATGCCCACTGAGCCTCAACTGCCCCCATCCACTGGTAACTATCATTCTATTGCCTACATTTATACCTTTGTCTATTCTAGATGCCTCATATAAGAGGATTCATTTACTATTTGTCCCTCCGTGACTGACTTATTTCACTTTGCCTAATGTCTTCCAGGGATGAAGTTCCAAAATATATAGAGAACTTCTGCAACTCAATAGCAAAAAAGCCCAAATAACACAATTTTAAAATGGGCAAGGGACTTGAATAGACATTTATCCAAATGTCTATTTACATACAAATAGTCAAAAAGCATATAAAAAGGTGCTCCGTATCAAGGAAATCAAGGGAATGCAAGTCAAAACCACAATGAGCTATTACTTCACACCTGTTAGGATGGCTATTACCAAATATTTTTATTTTGGATATAGTATTTAACATTTCCATTATAGTTTTTTTCCCTTTGTTATAATGCTTGGAAGGACCATGCCCACTTAAGACCAAATAAACATTCACCTACATGTTCTACTTCTTCTATAGCTTATTTTAAAAACATTTGACTTTTGATTTATTTAAAATTTATTATAATATAACAGCCCCCCATTCTCCACAAGATAAACAATTATTCTAGCATGGTTTCCCAAATAGCCCTTCTTACCAATTTATAATCCCTCTATTATCATATATCTAGTTCTTATGTACACTAGGATCCTTTTTTTAGATTTTCTATTCTTGTAGCAGTATATTCTTACACTGGTACCACTTTAAAATTTTAAATTATAGTCTCTTAAAGCAAGTTTTCTTTTTGTCCTTCAGGAAAAGATATTCAAGTACAGTTGTCAAAACTTCTAGATGCCAAAACACATCAAAAGCAACAGATATGAAAATGGGTATGTTCAATATATATGGCATTCAGTAAGAGAAACACTGACATTCCAATGTCAGATACAAAATGATTAACACAAGAAGATAAATGACATACAATAGTGAAATACTTTCTTCCTCACTTACCAAGTTAAAAAAATTTAAAAGACAATCTGTAATACTGGCAAGGGTATGTGAAGAAAATGCTGCCCATACTCATTAGTACAATGCTAAAAGAAAAGGGCAAGATTGTGTGTACACATGTAATAATTTTTTAAAAGACTGGAAGAAGCCTGGGCAACAAGGTGAGATCCTGTCTCTGCAAAAAATAAAAAATTAGCCAGGCATGGTGGCATGCACCTATAGTCCCAGCTACTCAGGAGGCTGAGGTGGGAGGATCACTTGAGCTGGGAGGTCAAGGCTGCAGTGAGCTATGATCGTACTACTAGACTCAAGCCTGGGTGACAGAGCAAAGCCCTGTCTCAAAGAAAAAAAAAAAAAAAAAAAGCCTGGAAGAAATACAGCAAAACGTTAATAATTGTTATTTTTTGGTAATACTTGCCAGGCACCTCTACATTTTTTGAAAACCAAGTGGCTTGTAGTTATGATATGAACTAACCTATGTGCCAGATACTGTGCTAAGCAACTGCCTCACATCAAGAAGAAATTTTGTAGCTGTGGAAACCAGGCAAGTTAATAAACTCTCAGCCACAAAAAAGTCTAGTAAGACTCAAACCCAGGTCTAATTCCAAAGCTTGTTCTCTTTGAACTAAGCACATGGGGTATTGCATCATAATGCAATACCACTTCCTTAACCTCAGAAAGCAATTCAAGCTAGCTAGTGAAATATTATTAGATTGAAGCTGGGGTTTCTACTGTCAACAAAGGATCAATTGATATAACCACCCAATACACAAGTTGAGCTGAATTGTGTGATTAAGAATCAGTAATCAAGACAGCTAAAACAGTGGCCTTATAAAAAAACTAGTAAGTAAAGTGTTATCACTTTCATTTTCTAAAAAATAAAATTGAAAGATCCCAGAAGTACAGTAAAAATATGAATCCACATCTGCTCTTTCCATTATATCACACTGTCTTTCTGCATAAGAAAGAATTGCACAGCAGCCTGAGAGCTGACTTCAGGCACCCACAGCTATGAACTAACTCATCAGTGTTCACTTTCCACTGGTCTTTTGGCTCTCCACTTTTTTAATCCAGAAAAGTTCAAAAGAAAATCTTACTGTTTCGAGACAAGTTGTTGTTTTACTGCCTTTTGTACATATGGGTGATGAGATTTGAAGATCAGCATAGATGAGCTGTTCACAAAGATTTTTTTTTTTAATGAAGAAAAGATGCGCAAAGCAAACTTTTGGATACTTACAGCCTCAGTAGGTGTCTTCTTCAGTTTAGTCCTGTCTACTTTCATGATTTCAATTTTCAGCTTTACGATCTGAAAAGAAAATGCCAAAAGAAGTGAGAACTTAAAGCTGCAATCTTGAGCTCTACAAGCTTGGACATAGACAATACAGACTGAAGAGCAATGCAAAATACTTAAAAGTAAAAACATTGGAGTTATGATGGTATGTCAACTCAGAGGCACAGCTACGAGGTAGAGAGAAGCAAAGAATCTCTCCCTATCAAACTGGCCCACATCCCTATGTTGCACAAGACTGAAACCAAATCAAGCCAAAATGAAAACTTGTTTTTCTTTTACAAGCACCTCAAACTCTTAATTGAAAATTAAAGTGTACAATGTTTGCAACACATCTCAAGATGGAAAAACTCACCACAGCCCTGCAGTTTCCTGAAAACTTCCATTTCTAGGAATTAATCCAAAGAAAGTTGTAAAGATATATACAAATATTTAACCACAAGAATCCATACTGCATGGCTATGAATAATAGTAAAATATTGAAGATGACCTACTGTTCCATCACAAGGCTTAAAAAAAAGACCAAATGTCCAAAATACGATTGGTTTTAAATGGAATATCGCACAAATGTTAAAAATATTGCAGACAACTATATAATACGCAACGATGTTCATCAGGAAATAATGGACATGAAACATATGGTATAAACTTATGTCTAAAGAAAACAGCTAGAGGGGCTAGGCATCAGGATATTAATTCATTGTTAACCAAAAGGATTTTGTATGAGTGTTTTACCTATGCATCATTTACTGTTCCTACCAATAAAAACATATTGGTTATATCATAAGAGCAAAGGCAAAACAATACTTTTTTCAATTAGAAAATGAAATATAAGACTCTTATTAGAAATATTCTGAGCACAGAAAACAATCATTTTATTAAGACATGTAATTTGGAAGGCTCAAAAGCAGACAACAGCCTGATCAGATCCACCGTATAATCCCTAGATCTTTGCTGGCAGACAAGTCCTCCAAAGCACAAGAAGTAAGTTTCTCCTGTTAGCAGCTAAGACACATGCACAGAGGTAGAAGTGGGTTGCAGGCTCTTTACACACAAAACAAGATTCTGTTATTAACAATATATTTAGCTCAGTAGCAGTTATTAGAGATCAATGTTCCTCCCCTCAAGAAGGCTGCCATAATATAAAGCTGACCAATTACAATATAAATTGTAGGCAGCTTTTTGCCTAGATTTAGTCCAATATACTCAGTACTACGAAAATAGTGTGTATTTGCCTGTATGATCTGCATCCATTCAATCAACAGGCATTCAAGGAAGAGTTTGTGAAAAATTCAGAATATATTCTATAACATTTCTGTAGAGACCATTCCTTAAGAAGTTTTATCTCTACAGTAGATATTTAGGGTATATAATTCCAGATTACTTTTTTAAAAGTTATCTCAGTACCTAATACAAAATGAACAAAATGCCTGCTGCAAACAACCTCAAAATATCTCAAATGAGGCTAACAGGATTCTGGCAACAATCCTGTCCATGTGGTGGAAACTACAAGCTGAGCTATTTGTACACTTACTCTCAAAGATTACTTTTTTCCTCCCCTTTTCTTACAAACGTCTTACACATTACTTATAGCAAGTGGCTGTCACACTATTGTGGCTTCAGTCATTTGCAGGGAGGCTATTAAACTGCCCCTGCTGCAAGAAGTAGCAGCCAGCCTCAAACCATACAACTCTAATAACTGATGCTTTCCCTCTAAGATCAGGAACAAGGCAAAGATGTTTTTTATAACTTTTATTGAACATACTAAAAGTTCTAGCCAATACAATACAGCAAGAAAAAGAAGTAACAGGCTCACAGATAACAAAGGAAAAAATAAAAACTGTCCCTATTTGCAGATGTCAAAGGACCATCCACATAGAAAACCCAAGAAATCTATTTTAAAAGCCTCCCAGAGGATGGGCGCAGTGGCTCACACCTATAATCCCAGCACTTTGGAAGGCCAAGGCTGGCAGATCACTTGAGGTCAGGAGTTTGAGTCCAGCCCGGCCAACATGGCAAAATCCCGTGTCTACTAAAAATACAAAAACTAGCTGGCTGTGGTGGCAAGTGCCTGTAATCCCAGCTACTCAGGAGGCTGAGGCAGGAGAATTGCTTGAACCTGGGAAGTGGAGGTGGCAGTAAGCAAAGTTCACACCACTGCACTCCAGCCTGGGCAACGGAGCGAAACTCAAGTCTTTATTTAAAAAAAAAAAAAAAAAAAAAAAAAAAAAAAAAAAAGCCTCCAAGAGCCAATAACCAATTTCAGCAGTCATAGAATACAAGACAAACATTTAAAAAACTAACCATGTTTCTATATACCAGCAATGGATAGGTAGACTCTAAAGTTAAAAATGTAATACCTTTGGTGGCTCACGCCTGTAATCCCAGCACTTTGGGAGTCCAAGGCAGGTGGATCACGAGATCAAGAGATCAAGACCATCCTGGTCAACATGGTGAAACCCATACTACAAATACAAAAAATCAGCTGGGCATGGTGGCGCGTGCCTGTAATCCCAGCTACTCAGGAGGCTGAGGCAGGAGAATTGCCTGAACCCAGGAGGCAGAGGTTGCGGTGAGCCGAGATCACGCCATTGCACTCCAGCCTGGGTAACAAGAGTGAAACTCCGCCTCAAAAAAAAAAAAAAGTAATACCATTCACAATCACTAAAAAACAATGAAGTATTTCTGTATAAATCTACAGAACATGAACAAGACTTATATGCTGAAAACCATAAAATACTGATAAAAAAAAAAAAAAAAAAAGATCAAAGGATCTGGCCAGGCACAGTGGCTCATGACAATAATCCCAGCACTTTGGGAGGTCAAGGTGGGCAGATCACAAGGTCAGGAGTTCAAGACCAGCCTGTCCAATATAGTGAAATCCCATCTCTACTAAAAATACAAAAATCAGCCAGGTGTGGTGGTGGGTGCCTGTAAGTCCCAGCCACTTGGGAGGCTGAAGCAGGAGAACTGTTTGAACCCGGGAGGCGGAGGCTGCAGTGAGCTGAGATCACACCACTGCATTCCAGCTTGGGTGACAGAGCGAGACTCTATCTCAATAAATAAATAAAAATCAAAGATGTAAATACATGGAGAGATCTCAGACTCCAGTAAAGATGTCAAATCTCCTTTTGTTATACAGGTTTAATACAATTCTTATTCAAATCCCAGGAAAATTTTTTTGTAAATAAGCTGAGATTATTCTAAAATGTATATGGAAAGGTATAACAACTCAAACAGTTTTGGAAAAAAAAAGGAAGGAATCACCCTACCCACTTTTAAGACTTATTATATAGATAGCTACAGAAATCAAGTAGTATGGATATATATGCTAACATCAATAGAGCAGAACAGAGAACCCAGAAACAGACCCATACAAATATGCCCAACTGATTTTTGACAAAGGTAAAAAAAAAAAAAAAAAAAAAAAGCAATTCAAGGAAAGCTAGTTTTATCAACAAATGATACCAGAGAAAGTAGACATGCACAAGCAAAAAAGATGAATTTCAATCTAAGCTTCATACCTTATATAAAAAATTAACTCAAAACGGATCACTTAAACGTACAATAAAATTTACTAAGAGAAAATATTTGCAAACCATATATAAAATACATAAAATTTATAAAATATATAAAGAATGCTCAAAATTCAACAGTAAAAAGCCAAACGATGTCAGTAAATTAGGAATAGAGAACTTCTTCAAATTAATTAAAATATCTACCAAAAAAAAAAAAAAAAGCTACAACTAACTTCTTAATGGTCAGAAAGTAGGAATGTTCCCCCTTAAATAATCACAAACAAAAAAGGCCAAGCGCGCTGGTAAT
This sequence comes from Sapajus apella, assembly GCF_009761245.1. Lineage (NCBI taxonomy): Eukaryota > Metazoa > Chordata > Mammalia > Primates > Cebidae > Sapajus > Sapajus apella. Next base: position 667,290 of record NW_022437104.1, read on the forward strand.
CCCAACACTTTGGGAGATCTAGGCAGGTGGATCACTTGAGGTCAGGAGTTCTAAACTGGCCTGGTCAACATGGTGAAACTCTGTAGTCCCAGCTACTTGGGAGGCAGAGGCAGGATAATTGCTTGAATCTGGGAGGTGGAGGTTGCAGTGAGCTGAGATCATACCACCGCACTCCAGCCTGGGTGACAGAGACGCCGACTCAAAAAAAAAGAAAGAAAGAAAGAAAAAAAAAGATGTCCTCTCTTGCCACTGCTTTCCAACACTGTATTGGAAGTCCTACCTAAATCAGTAAAAAGAGGAAATAAAAATTATAAAGACTGGGAAGGATGATACAGAACTGTCTTTTTGTCACAGATGACATGATCATACATGTAGAAAATCTGAAATAGGAAAAAAAACAAAACAAAACAAAACAAAAAAAACAAAACCCTGGAGCTAACAAGCAATTACAACAAGTTTGCAGGATATAAGGTTAATATACAAAAGTCAATTCCTTTCCTATATACCAGCAATTAACAAGTAGAATTTGAAATTAAAATAGATTATACATATTCTGTTAGAATATGTATAAGATCTAGACAAGGAAAACTATAAAATTCTAATAAGCCGGGTGTAGTGGCCCACGCCTGTAATCCCAACACTCTGGGAGGCTGAGGTGGGTGGATCACGAGGTCAGGAGTTTGAGACCAGCCTGGCCAAGATGGTGAAACCCCATCTCTACTAAGAATACTTAGCCGGGCGTGGGGGCGGGCTACTGTAATCCTAGCTACTCAGGAGGCTGAGGCAGAAGAATCACTTAAACTCAGGAGGCGGCAGTTGCAGTGAGCTGAAATGGCGCCATTGCGCTCCACCTTGGGCGACAAGAGTAAGACTCTACCTCAAAACAAAAAACAAACAAAAAATTCTAATGAAAGAAATCAAAGAACAACTTACATGGAGAAATATTCTAAGTCCACAGATAGAAGACTCAATATTGCCAAAATATTAGTCATTCCCAACTACAGATTCAATGCAACTCCAATTAAAATTTCAACAAGTTATTATGTGAATACTGACAAACCAATTCTAAAATTTATATGAAGTCGAAAGATCAAGAATAGCCAATACAATATTGAAGGAGAAGAACAAAGTCAGAAGACCTACATTAGCCGAAATCAAGTCTTATCATAAGGCTACAGTAACCAAGAGTATGGTACCAGTAAAAGAACGAACAGATCAATGGAACAGAATAGGGAGGCCAGAAGTAGACCCACATAAATGTAGTCCACTGATGATCCTTGACAAAGAAGCAAAGTCAATATAATGAACAAAAGAATCTTTTCAACAAATAATGCTAGAACCACTAGATAAATACATGCCAAAAAAAAAAAAAATCTAGACCAAAATTACATCTTTCACAAAAATTAAGTCGAAATGGATCACAGACTTAAAGGTAAAATATTCTGCTCTATAAAAGACACTCTCAAAAGAATACGTGGACAAGCCACAGACTGGGAGAAAATATTTGCAAAAGACATATAAAGGACTGTTACCCAAAATACACAAAGAACTCTCAAAACTCAACAGTAAGAAAACAAGCTGATTAAAAACGGACCAAAAACCTTAACATACACCTCACCAAAGACAGACAGATGACAAATAGGCATATGAAAAGATACTCTACATCATATGTCATCAGGGAAATGCAAATTAAAACCATGACAAGATATCAGCATACATCTATTAGAATGGTCAAAACCCAGAACACTGACAAAACCAAATGCTGGTGAGGATGTGAAGCAAGATGAACATTCGTTCATTGGTGGTGGGAATGCAAAATGGTACAGCCACTTTGGAAGTCAGTTCAGTTGCTTCTTACAAAACTACTTACCACATGACACAGCAATCATACTCCCTGGTTTTTACCCAAAGGAGTTGAAAACATATGTCCACACAAAAACCTGCACATGGGTGTTTATAGTACCTTTATTCATTATTGCCAAAACTTGGAATCAATCACAATGTCCTTTGGTAGGTGAGTGGATGAACTGTGGTACATTCAGACAATGATGTATTATTCAGTCTAAAAAGAAATGAGCTGGCTGGGAGCAGTGGCTCACACCTGTAATCCCAGCACTTTGGGAGGCCGAGGTGGGCAAATCACAAGTCAAGAGATCAAGACCAGCCTGGCCAACATGGTGAAACCTCATCTCTACTAAAAACACAAAAAAATTAGCCGGGTGTGGTAGTACGTGCCTGTAGTCCCAGCTACTCGGGAGGCTGAGGCAGAATTGCTTGAAACTAGAAAATATAAGTTGCAGTGAGCTGGGATCACACCACTGCACTCCAGCCTGGAGATAGAGCAAGACTCTGTCTCAAAAACAACAATAAAAAAAACAAAAAATAAAAAATAAAAAACTAAAATTAAAACAACAACAACAACAACAAAAAAGAGCTATAAAGCCATGAACAAACATGGAAGAAACCTACATGCATATTACTAAGTGAAAGAAATCAGTCTGAAAAGGCTATATACTGTATGATTCCAACCATACAACATTCTGAAAAAGGAAAAACTATAGAAACAGTAAAAACATCAGTGGTTGCTAAGGGTTAGTGGAGAGAAAGGGACGAATAGGTAGGGCACAGAGGATTTTTTGGCCAGTGAAATATGATACTATAATGGTGAACACGTCATTATGTGTCCAAACCCCAAAAATATACACCAAGGGTAAACTCCAATGTAAACTATGGTCTTTGGGTGATAATGATGTATCAGTGTAGATTAATCAATTATAACAAGTATACCACTCTAGTGGGAGACTATGTATTCGTGGAGGCAGACAGTATGAAATTTTTTTACCTTCTGCTCAATTTTGTGGTGACTGTAAAACTACTCTAAAAATAGTCTATTTAAAAAAAACAATCAATCCTCCAAAACAAGAGCACAGAGTAACTTATGCATTGAAATAGGCAAATCGGGCTGGGCGCGGTGGCTCACGCCTATAATCCCAGCACTTTCGGAGGCCGAGGCGGGTGGATCACAAGGTGAAGAGATCGAGACCATCCTGGTCAACATGGTGAAACCCCGTCTCTACTAAAACTACAAAAAATTAGCTGGGCATGGTGGCGTGTGCCTGTAATCCCAGCTACTCAGGAGGCTGAGGCAGGAGAATTGCCTGAACCCAGGAGGCGGAGGTTGCGGTGAGCCCAGATCGCGCCATTGCACTCCAGCCTGGGTAACAAGAGCCAAACTCTGTCTCAAACAAAACAAAACAAAACAAAAACAAAAACAAAAAAAAAGAGAAATAGGCAAATCATAACCATTTTACTGGGGTTTTTTTTTAATGCAGATGAGGTCACTGATAAATCTTCAAACAAATAAGCATCTTGCTCTAACTAAAGCTGTTTTAACTTAGTGTACGATACTAGCCAAGTGTCTGTAACTACAGAAAGACTGGATAACTAATGCAGCAAAGTAATTTACTGGAAGAATATCTAATAGCTCACAGAACTGACAGAAGGCTAGAGCTCCACATGTAGAAAACTAAGAGGAACCAAGGAAGCTAGAGAGCCTGGAACTATAGCCAAGGACTCCCCACGAAAACAACTTAGTTGGGGGGGCTGGTGGCATAATAATTCTAAATCATCTCAGGCTATTGAGTGGCGCTAGACTCCAAGTCCCAAGTGTAAGCATTTGATGCACCCAATAAGATAACACAGCCAAAATGAATGAACACACACAAAGGTCCCCATAACAAGTACAATCCTAACCTGGTATCTACAATTCTACTATAAGAAACATTTTTAATTAAAAAAAAAAAAAAAAAAAAAAAAAGACATCACTGTCCATGAGACATCCATATTAAAAATTTAGAAATTGTTGTGTTCTTATATTTCTAAAACTGGTTTCACAGTGGGAGGGGAGAATGTTTGAGTGTCCATTACAAGCCAGACAATACTAAGACTGGAGTTTCCCAAAGTGTGTTAGAATGTCTTGCTCTATAAAGGGAGACAAGAATCCTGTAATTTGGGAAATGTTATAGACAGAATTTCTCTTCCGCTAGGACAATCTAATTGACATTATGGCTAATTGACATTGTAAATGGCTCTGAGACATCTTAGGCAAAGAAGGCTTATTAGGGCACAGAACCATTTTCTCAAGTGGCATCTACTTAAAGTCCAATTTAAGTATTCCAAAGAATACAGTTTCAGACATGCTACCTAGAGAATTCATATGATATTCTCTCATACAACCCTTACCACTCAAGCCAAGTTTTGCCCCTATTTACAGATAGAAAACTGAAGCTACGAGAGACAAAAAAAGTACCTTTCTTGGCCAGTAAACGTTAGCACCAAGATCTAAATCCAGGTCTGACTACCGAATCCATGCTTTAATAACATGCTAGTCATCTTTTTTATTAAACCAGTTTTATTACTACAAAATACTTGTAGATAAGAATATAAATTTGTGACAGATTCTTCTAGAATGCTGAATCCTATTTGTTCGAAAAAATTACTCCGAGAGAGGAAACTGGGGCCCAAGAGGAGAGGCTGAGATGCTATAATTTCACTAATGAAGGGAACGGTAACAGAAGAATGAGTTCTACCTCTTACAAGTTAAAACCCGATTATACGAAAAAAAAAAAAAAAATCCTCCAACAAAAATTAGGTTTTTTGTTTGTTTGTTTGTTTTTTTGAGATGGAGTCTTGCTGTGTCGCTCAGGCTGGAGTGCAACAGCGCAATCTTGGCTCACTGCAACCTCCGCCTCCCAGGTTCAAGCAATTCTCCTGCTTCAGCCTCCCGAGTACCTGGGATTACAGGCACCCTCCACCATGCCCAGCTAATTTTTTGTATTTTTAGTAGAGACGGGGTTTCACCATGTTGACCAGGATGGTCTCGATCTCTTGACCTCGCGATCCACCCACCGCAGCCTCCCAAAGTGCTGGGATTACAGGCGTGAGCCACCGTGCCCAGCCCCAAAATAAGTTAGTTTTAAACAAATTCTTGGAAATAGCCTACTGCCTTTGTTGGGTCAGAACCAGAACTCTGGGCACCAAGCAATCTCTATATATAATAAATATTTCTTCCTAAACTTAGGTTAGAAAGATGGCCAACTTCAAGAAAACAAGTGAATTACTATGAATCACCGTCTGTATCTATTACCATTACTTCAATACTTTCATTTAATCTTTTTTTTTTTCAATTCCTTACTCCTCCAATCTTCCATTACACCTTTGAGGTATGAATCTTGGTTTTGTAGTTTACCTGCAGAACAAGTGTACACAATTAAAATACCCTAAGGGAAGTCACTCGGTAAAGAGTGACTCATTCTATAATAATTACCTCCAGTTGATAATATTTAAAAATAATTACTTTCAATATTGAATCAGTTTAAGGGCATAGGACATCTGCAGTTCCCAAATCTGGCTCAAGAGTAGTTGGGTGTGATTTGAAGTCGGCAGTTGGAAGATTAGCCTTACTACTCAAGCGTGGTCCAAGCATGAGCAGCACTTACATCACCTGGGAGTTATTAAAAGTTACACAATTTCAGTCCCCACCCAGATGTAAGGAGTCAGAACCTGCACTATAACAAGATCCTTAGGCGATTCATATATTAAAATGTGAGGACTAGATCATAGACTCAGAAAACCTGCGTTAGAACCCTTGCTGTATCACTTACTGTATAACTGCGGACAAATCCACCTCTCTATGCTTCTGCTTCCTCAACTGTAACAGGGACGTGTAACAGAGATAACTTATCTCCCCATTTCCACACTCACTTTCATCCAATCCATTCTCCAGAGAGCAGCAAGAGTAATCTTAAAACATTAATCAGATCGTGTTACTTCCCTAATTCCTAAGGTTTCCCTAGAATTATATCCAAACTCTTAACCACGACCCACAGGGCCCTGGCATCAATTAGCCCCTGGAACTCGCTCCAATCCCTTCTCTCCACAACCACCATTAGTCTTTCCATTTAGTTCCTGGAACACTCTAATTTCTAAGTTCACCACAGGAATGTTTTTGCCACCTCTCCTTTCCCACAGCTAGTTCCATTTGAGGAACTGACATTTAAACTAAGACCCAGAGAGGCTTTCCACGGCAACCCACCTCAAGTTGGTCCCATTGTTATTTCTCTATTATAGCACCTGGCTTATTTCTTCATAACAAGTATCAATTACAATTACTGGTTTGATTTCCTGTGATGTTAAGCTCTCAACAGCACCCAACACAGTATCTTCCACATGATAGGTATGCAAATATTTGCAGAATGGAGTTCAGGAAAGATGTATGCATTAAGAATAAAATCTGCAATTGTCAGCATACATGTATTACTTGCAGCTATGGGTCTGGAGATGATTGCTTACAAAGAAGGAAAGGAGGCCCACAACTGAGTTATTTGTTCTAGCATTTAAAGGTAAGGCAAAGAAGGGGCCGGGTACGATGGCTTATGCCTGTAATCTCAGCACTTTGGGAGGCTGAGGGCAGATCCGTTGAACTCTAGAGTTCGAGACCAGCCTGGGCAACATGGTGAAACTTCGTCTTTACAAAAAAAAAATAAAAACGTAAAGGTAACGAAAGAGGGAAAACTAGCAATAGAGAAGCTGGTGAGGAAAAAGTAAAACTAGCTAATTATGCTATCATGAGAGACAAAAGATGGAAAGAGTGATCAACTGCATCAAATGTCAAAATGAGGTATGTCCACTGAAATTGGTAATAGAGACAATTTGACAAGCAATTGTTTCAGTGAGACGGAGGGAATGGAAGCCAGACTGGAGTGACTCGGGGAATAAATGGAAATGAGAAACTGACGGCATGTATAAAAAACTCTTCTGAAAATGTTGGGCAGGGCACGGTGGCTCACACCTGTAATCCCAGCATTTTGGGAGGCCAAGGTAGATGGATCGCCCAAGGTCAGGAGTTCAAGACCAGCCTGACCAACATGGTGAACCACCATCTCTACTAAATACAAAAAAAATTAGCCAGGAGTAGTGGTGCATGTCTGTAATTCCAGCTACTGGGAAGGCTGAGGCAGGAGAATCGCCTGAAACCTGCAGGCAGAGGTTGGAGTAAGCCAAGATTGCAACATTGCACTCCAATCTGGGCAACAAGAGCAAAACTGTGTCTCCCAAAAAAAAAAAAAAAAAAAAAAAAAAAAAAAATGTTGGCTATAAACGGAAGCAGAGAATTATGGGGTCATTGAAAGGTAGAGAAGGTAAATAAAGAAACTAGCTTATGTTCTCAAGTGGTTGCAAATTATCTTAATTCCTTAGAAAATTGGGGGTAGGGGACCATGTGGCCTCTATTTCACCTTAATAAGCACTTACGTAGGTTTGGAACCAAATACTATCCAGAATTAGGACAATCTTCTCCTGAATCCCTCAAATCTTAACTAGATATCCCTCCATATGTGCTTACATTGCACTCTGTACCTATCACTTCCCTACTAATGAGAAAATGTCTACCACAGGGTGGGAAAGTAAATTAAAAAAAAAAAAAAAAAAAAAAAAAACTGAGACGGGAAGAAATACACATTATTAGTAGTTGGCCTCTAGTGGTTGCCTCTAGGTGGCAGGGTAACACATAGTTTTATTTATGCTTCATGCTTTTCTGATCCTTCCAAATTTCCTATAAATCATGGATCCATTTATAATCAGATTTTCTTTTGTAATTTTTTTTTTAATTAGAAACACGGTCTTGCTCTGTCACCTGGGCTGGAGTGCAGCGGCATGATCCTGGCTCACTGCAGTCTCAACCTCCCAGGCTCAAGCAATCCTCTCATTCCTATCTCCCGAGGAGCTGGGACCACAGACGCACTCTACCACGCCTGGCTAATTTTTGTATTTCTTGTAGAGACAGAGTTTTTGCCATGCTGTACAGGCTGGTCTCAAACTCCTCAGTTCAAACAATCCTCCTGCATCAGCCTCCCAAAGTACTGAGATTACAGATGTTAGTTAGCCACTGTGCCAGGCCTAAAATTGTCCTTAAGGAACAAAATATTGGCCCCTGAGCCAAAAGACATGCACCAAATTAAGAACATCATCTAGGCCAGGTACGGTGGCTCATGCCTATTAATTCTAGCTATGCAGGAGGCTGAGGCAGGAGAATCGCTTGAACCCAGGAGGCAGAGGTTGCGGAAAGCCACATCACGCCTCTGCACTCCAGCATGGGCAACAAGAGCGAAACTCCGTCTCAAAAAAATAAAATAAAATAAAATAGGGCCAGGCGCGGTGGCTCAAGCCTGTAATCCCAGCACTTTGGGAGGCCGAGGCGGGTGCATCACGAGGTCAAGAGATCGAGACCGTCCTGGTCAACATGGTGAAACCCCGTCTCTACTAAAAATACAAAAAATTAGCTGGGCATGGTGGTGCGTGCCTGTAATCCCAGCTACTCAGGAAGCTGAGGCAGGAGAATTGCCTGAACCCAGGAGGCGGAGGTTGCGGTGAGCCGAGATCGCACCATTGCACTCCAGCCTGGGTAACATGAGTGAAACTCCGTCTCAAAAAAAAAAAAAAAAAAGAAAGAAAAACATCGTCTAAACAAGTGCCCTGGATTAGCAGCTGCCTACTCTAGGAACGTCTTTCCTACATCTTCTGGTGCTTGGAGCTTGGCACACAGGAGGTACTTTGGTTGATTACCGGCAGGTAAGAGATGTCGCACGTAGGTATGGGAGTGAAGATGAATCAAAATGAGCCTAAAATTCCCACAGAAATTGTGGAAGGATTATAGCAGTTCTTAAAAAATGCTTAGAGAAAACTAAACTCTAATGTGCCACAAAGCAAAATACTTTTTTTTTTTTTTTTTGTCTTGCAATGATTTCCTTGTGCCTCTTATAACCTCTGAAAGTAAATTCAGGTGAGAGCTGCCCTGACCATTCATCATGTCAAGCGGCAGTAAGATCAATCTTGAAATCCAGCCTGCTATTCAATATTTGATTATAGAGGCATAGGTGTCACTGATTATGATTTGTTAAAGGGGACAACACATAACTGCCAGGCCTTTCCATCCCATCTAGTTTCTCATTATCTATTAATACATTAATATCCATTCAACAAATATTGTGAAAACCATTTATGATCATAAAAACAATAGCTAACACTTACTCTATACCTATTATGCATTATCTTTAATCCTTGGAGATGAAGACTGTGCCCAGTTTACTGAGAGTGGCCACATGCCTATTAAGTGGTAAAACCTGGATTCAAACCCAAATCTGTTCCACAACTCTACACTGCACTTAATGTCTATATGCACAGCCCACCTTGCTACGCCCCTCTCCTACAGACACCAGTCTCCCTATCTTCAGCCACATAAGACATGAGACTCATGTGCCCTGAGAATTGCTGACCTAGATTTTACTGGGCACAGATAGTAAAGGGTAATAATAAAGCAATTGAAAAATAGCCTTTACTCACCCAAGACAAATCTGGAAAGTATTTGCAGAAATACCTTGACACAATGTCTCGTTTAAAATCTGAAAACACACTATACCTCAGATTAACAGTATATGCTGGTTCTGGGTGTTTCTCTGCACTGCAGTTATGCTTAAGCAAAGAAAATATGGGCAGGGAGGGACGCTAATAAAGAGGAATCTGAAACTTCCAACGTTGACTTTGGACGTGAGAATGGTATCTGAGAACACATCTCCTGCAACATCCTCTACTCACAGTCGGGAGAAGCTGCAGATCCAGGGAGTCATCCTTCCCAGATACTCCTAATTACTTACAGAAACTGGCATCAGAAAAACTAGGCAACAAAACATGGCTCACCGAAGTTGTAGATTATCAATTTTACCAACAGAGAGAAAATGGCAGCATGCCAAGGAGCCCTTCTTTGTATTCTCAACAAAAAAACAGCAATGCCTAAGTATCCAAATTAAGGAGGAGAGGAACAGACTCCATGTCTACACATTTTAAATTGGTGCTCTGGAATACTCCTAGTCTACACCTTAACAATTGTCATTTTCTGGCTGTGTATGGTGGCTCATGCCTATAAACCCAGCACTTTGGGAGCCCGAGATGGGAGTATCACTTGAGACCAGGAGTTTGAGACTAGCCTGGGCCACACAGAAAGACCCATCTCTACAAAAAATAAAAATTTAAAAGAAAAGCCTACCCTTATCGAATAAGTGAATTTCACCCAGACAGGCCACAGGCAGCGTTCAACGAGTTCAGGAAAATATTTTAATCTGTCACAAGTTATTTTAAAATTATCTTTAAAATAATTTACTTCACCTGAGACTTATTTTGAAAACTAAAAATGCCTGACCACACAGGCATTTCAGAGCTATCTAATTCAGTAGATCTGAACTGGGGATTTTTTTTCCCCCAAACTGTATAGGTGTTTTGGCAGCACAGGCCAGCCTTAAGAGCCATGGCATTAGATTATTATTAAATACAAGCTTTGCCATTCTGTGATGGACTTAGGAATTCGCTTTAATATAATAGAGGGAAGGAGTGGAGTATAAATAAAACAACAGCCCTGTGTTGACAACTGTTCAAGCTGGGCGACAGTTACATGTGTTCATTATGCTTTTTTCTATTTCTGTATATGTTTTGAAAAGTCTCATAAATTGAAAATATTTTAAAGTGAGACTTTATTTTAAATATTTCCTGCTGGATCCCTCCATTCTATCATCCACATTGTTGCCAGAGCAATCTCCCTAACACTCAAAATCACCTACATCAAGTACAAACTCCTTACTTAAACCAGTATTCAAGACCTCTAGAATCTGATCCCTGCTTACCTCTTACTAGTGCTGTATTACATAATATTTCCCTCGGCTTCCCACATGCTTTAGCCCCAACTATATTCTGCATATTGATCCTCAATTAGCACACCTCTTTACTTACACCTGACAGTCTCCCCACTAAACTGAGTTCTGCAAGAGTGGGGCTGTGTCAGGCCGGGCGCAGTGGCTGACACTTGTAATCCCAACACTTTGGGAGGCCAAGGTGGGTGTATCACAAGGTCAGGAGTTCAAGACCAGCCTGCCCAAGATGGATGGTAAAACGTCATCTCCACTAAAAATACAAAAATTAGCCAGGCATGGTGGTGGGCACCTGTAATCCCAGCTACTCAGGAGGCTGAGGCAGAGAACTGATTGAACCCAGGAGGCAGAGGTTGCAGTGAGCCAGGATTGCGCCACTGCACTCCAGCCTGAGGAACAGAGTTAGACTCCGTCTCAAAAAAGGTGGGACTGTTTCATATTTATCTTTGCATTCCCATACCAGTTATATAAATTGTCATTTATTAACAGCAAACCAATAAATGAACGAAAAACTATCCAGTAAATGCTTGACAAAACTAAAAAATCCAAGTCACATTAAACTCTTGGTGAAATTTTCAACTGAAAAAAATCAATTTAGATTTTTTTTTTTTTTGCAGGTGCTTTGAAACTAATGTGTTAGAACCAATTTAGATTCATTTAACCTTCATCTTTCCATTCAACAAATATAACATACTATAGGCAGAGCACTGAGATGAATACTATGAGACAGCCAGGTGTACAGAAATGTAGAAAATAAGAAAAAAAAATCAGAAATAAAGTAGATTAAAAGCAATGGTAATATTAAGGCAACAAAGTCAATACACAAAAAAAGAGAATTACAACTTCCTCATACCCAAAGGCTGAAAACACAACCAATTACAAGACCAACACAGTACATAAGATAAATTATTAAATTTGCATAATCCGGAGTATATATCTAAGCAAAAGTGACACAATTAGCCAAACTTACCCTTTTGACCACAGTGTAGAGAAATAAATCTAGAAAAATACATACGGATGCTTCTTCAACATATGATGGGATTATGTCCCAATAAACCCACTGTAAACTGGAAATATCTCTAAGTTAAAAATGCACTTACTGTACCTAATCTACAGAACATCATAGTCTAGCCTACCTCATGCTTGCAATATTTACATTAAAGCCTACAGTTGGGCAAAATCATCTAACACAAAGCCTGTTTTATAATAAATGTTAAATATCTCATGTAACTTACTAAATATTGTACTAGAAGGGGAAAATAAAATGGTTATGTGGGTACTCAAATATGCTTTCTGCTTAACGCATTTTGCTTTCGCACCATCGTAAAGGAAAAAAAATCCTAAGTTGAAGCATTGTTAAGTCGGGGACATCTGTACTAACACAAGAACAAACAATATAGCAACTTAGACATCTTAATGACATATAAAGAAAAACAAGTGTAGAGAAATCTTTAGCATTCCTCTTCCTATACTGAAGGATGACCACCACAAAAACCCTGAAATTCTATGGAAAATTTTACGTATGTGGGTCTTTTTCTGGGAAGATGGTCAACAGCTTTCATTGGCTTAAAACGATCCATGACCTGAAGAACATTAGGAACCAATGCCCTAAAGAAAGGTAAGATACTGTCTGCTTAGCAACAACGTTTTCCCTTGTATTTCCCTTTCATTTATGAAACCCAGGTGTAGGTATTATTTCCCAAAGCCCCGTGATACGCTACTGTCAAATACAATAAAGGTGGTACTGGATACCAACCAAAGAAACAGAATTCCACCCCTTTTGCTTTATTCAGCTCCAATTCTCTCATGTCCTTGGGTTTACAGAGAAACAGGCAGCAGCTCTAAAGATCAAACCACCCTGGCTGGGAGCAGTGGTTCACACCTGTAATCCTAGCACTTTGGGAGGCCAAGGTGGGCAGATCACAAGGTCAGGAGATTGAGACTATCCTGGCCAACATGGTGAAACCCCATTTCTACTAAAAATACAAAAATTACCCAGGCGTGGTGGCGCACGCCTGTAATCCCAGCTACTTGGGAGGCTGAGGCAGGAGAATAGCTTGAACTCGGGAGGCGAAGGTTGCAGTGAGCCAAAATCGCACCACTGCACTCCAGCCTGGCAACAGAGCAAGACTCCACCTCAAAAAAAAACAAAACAAAACCAAAAACACTCCCTATGTAAGGAAGAATTCTGTATTCTTGGACAAAATCCTCTTGTCCTGTATCATAAAAGTAGAAAAATCATAAACTTTGTATGAAAAGGCTAGATTAAGTATATTTCTAAATAAAAGTTACGTTTTACATGCCTTAATATAGTCTGCAAAAAGATCCATCTATATGGAGGGAGGAGGTGAGACCTCAGTAATATATTTATTTGCTTTAACACGTGGATTAAAAAAAAAAAAAAAAGGTAGAGGCAGGCCAGGTGCAGTGGCTCACACCTGTAATCCCAGCACTTTGGGAGGCTGAGGCGGGGGGATCACAAGGTCAGGAATTCAAGACCAGCCTAACCAACTTGGTGAAACCCCGTCTCTACTAAAAATACAAAAATTAGCCAGGTGTGGTGGCACACGCCTATAATCCCAGCTACTTGGGAGGCTGAGGCAGGAGAATCATTCGAACCCGGGAGGCGGAGATTGCAGTGAGCTGAGATGGCACCATTGCATGCCAGCCTGGGCAACAGAGCGAGACTCTGTCTCAAAAAAAAAAAAAAAAAAAAGGTAACAGCATAATAGAAAGGCCTGGGAAACAGACAGACCTGGGCTTAAATTCCGTTTACTAGGTGTATGATCTTAGATAAGCTGCCATACATCTCTGAGTCCAGTCACCTCTGTAAAATAAACAAGTCAATCGTGCCCAGCAAAGAATAAGCCATACTGTTATTTGTTCTATTTCTTTTGGCTCTAGATTAACCTAAGGACACCAACCTTATGCTAGGTACTCTACAGACTGATAAGATAGAAATATATACAGATCAAATGCGAAAGAGCTGGCCTTCTCAACCTTTCTACATGTTACCTGTATATGAAGAACATACAATATATACTAAACTCCAGACTGTTAGCCATAAGTGCCGACATTAACCAACAATTTAAATTCTACTTTGATGACAATGAAATTGGAAGGCTCCAGATTCATTCTCAAATTACATAGTTCTCCAAAGAGTAAACTGTCTACTAAATAATGTGTAGACCATACCACTTAATTAATAATTTTAACTGGATCTCAACTATTTTGAGCTGGTTCAAATAAATTTGGAAAGAATGAAGACAAAGATTCTTTTACATGGTTTAAAAGAGTAAGTTATTTACAGCAATTATCAACCTGGCAGCAAACTCTTTCCAGGATGTTGAAAAGAATTCCAACTTCACAGGTTTGTTGCAAGGACCAAATCAGTTCATTGGTAAGAAAGATGTAAAACAAAGCCTTTTAAAACAAAGGTGTCCCAACATATTTAAAAAAAAAAAAAAAAGAAAAAAGAAACAACTGGCTGTCAGCTGGGTGTGGTGGCTCACGCCTGTAATCCCAGCTCTTTGGAAGGCAGAGGTGGGCGGATCATCTGAGCTCAGGAGTTCAAGACCAGCCTGGCCAACACAGTGAAACCCCATCTCATTAAAAAAAAAAAAAAAAAAAAAAAAAAAAATATATAAAAAAAAAAAATAATATGGCTGTTAAGAGTATATTTAATAGCACCCCATACAGTCTGGCACATAGTCATTTCAAATGTTCTTAAATAAACCAAACAACTGTGAGCCATCTACTACTTTAAAACATATCTATTACACAAAAGATGCTTGTTGAAAATAACAGAGAAGTATGCAAAGGTACTCTAGTTCTCAGCCACCAACTGGCTTTATGACCTTAAGACATTCTGGGCCTCAAACATAAAGTAAAATGGAAATACAATAAATATGATTCCTTAATGCACTATCTATAATACTTTGCCTTTAGTCCAAGACAAATGTTAAACATGCACAATCTGAATTATTTTCAAAAGCTAAACAGCTAAAAGCAACCAAGCTAGTTTTCTACTTGCCACAAATTCCTAAGTGTTTAAAAAAACTACACTTCTGCAAATAATTCACTTTTAAACTGAGAATATTTTTAAAGATCAAATAGTCTCTGCCAGGAAGGAAAACAGGAGCTACTGGCCAACCATTTAGATGAAAATAAAAGTACACACCTACTTCACAACATTACTTAAGCATAAAAAGGCAAACTATAGAAGTATCAGAAGATAATGCAGGGAAATAGTCTTGTAATCTTGGCAGAGAAAAAAGCCTTCTAAGACAGACACGCAACAAACAAAGAAAAAAAATTCCAAATCATAAACAGAAAATATTTGCTGTAGGACAGAGAAAGGGTTACTATTTCTAACATACCAAAAACTCCCCAAACTGAGTAGGACAAATAATCCAACTGAAAACCAATTAAAAGACCACGAACTTGCAATCTGCAGAGAATATAAACATTTGCCCATTCTAACTAGCAGGTTAAAAAAGAAAAAAGCTAAAGCAAGGTGGCATGTCTCACTCATCGGACTGGCTAAAATTAAAAAGGTTAGAGGCAGAGAAGAGGACACTCACAGACACTGCTCACTGCTGGTGGGAATGTCAATTCAATAGAGCCTTTTGTTTTTTTTTAAGACGGAGTTTCACTCTTGTTGCCTAGGCTGGAGTGCAATGGGACGATCTGGGCTCACTGCAACCTCGGCCTCCTGGATTAAAGTGATTCTCCTGCCTCAGCCTCCCGAGTGACTGGGATTACAGGCATGTGCCACCATGCCCGGCTAATTTTGTATTTTTTTAAGAGACAGGGTTTCTCCATGTTGTTCAGGCTGGTCTTGAACTCCCGACCTCAGGTGATCTGCCTGCCTCAGCCTCCCAAAGTGCTGGGATTACAGGTGTGAGACACCGTGCCCGGCCAATAGAGCCTTTTTGAGGATCATTTTGGTAGCATCTGTCAAACATTTACATTGGTACCATCCCCACCCCTTAACCCAGCAGCAATTCTATCTGTAAGACTCAACAATAAGGAATGATAAATGTATTAGAGTAGATTCAAACTTTGGAGTGCAACACAGCCATTAAAAAGAATGGAGTCGGTATGTTCTAACATAAAAATATGCACAGTACATAGATGAGTAACATAGTCTATAAATGCTAAAAGGTGTAAACTATTATTTATTTATTTTCAGTCTTTTTAAAAATTGCAAACGTTACATTTATAGTTTAAAACAGCTGAAAAGGAAGGGAAAGTAAGATGAACTTAAAAAACACCCCTTTAGGCCAGGTGCAGTGGCTCATGCCTGTAATCCCAATACTTTGGGAGGCAGAGGCAAGGCGGGTGGATCACTTGGGTCAGCAGCTCCAGACCAACCTGGCCAACATGGTGAAACCCCATCTGTACTAAAAATACAAAAATTAGCCAGGCGTGGGTGGCATGCACCTGTAATCCCAGCTACTCAGGAGACTGAGGCAGGAGAATCCCAGTGAGCCAAGATCATGCCATTGCACTCCAGCTGGGTGACAAGAGCAAAACTCCATCTCAAAAACAAAACGAAACAAAACCCTTTAATTTGAAAAAGTTTTACAAGCAAGAAATTTCAATCCCATCTACTGATTTATAGCATCCACACATGCATGAAAACACACGGCCAAATCAAACTGCTCCATGAAAGAGCTCCAAGTTGCTCCATGACATTATCTCACGTCAGAAAGTATTAACTATGGTCAAAAGGGCAAAGAAACTGAGCTTTTTGCCTTCCTCACGTTAACTTTCTACTCTAAAATTCTATTTGGGGAGTAACTTTCTTACAGCAAGAGGGCCACTTATTTTGTATTTCCATGGATGACACCGGATAGCACATTTAGAAACAGAGCTTAAGTTCAGTTTTAAGGAAAGATATAGTGAAAACAATACTGGAGTAGGTAACCTGGGTATGATGCTCAATTTCACCACTATCCAGCCATATTACCATGGATATGTCATTATTCCTACAACTGAGCCTGCCTATAAAATAAGGAGTTTGATATAGATAATATGAAATACAGGGTATCATGTAACTTTTCTGCTGGACATGAAGACTACCCTTTTAAAGCTGCTGGTAATTTGTTTGCTAGAGGAAGAGATTTGAACTTACCCATAAAAGCAGTCTGTCTTTACTTTTTAAAAGCAAAAATCTAAATTTCTCTATGTAAAAAATTGTTTTCTAGTGAAGTCTGCATCTCTCCAGACTAAACTTCCTTTTAAGGCAGGTCTCACCAAGATATTTAAACAAATTTAAGAAGCAGGGACCTGGACTCCAGATTGGGTCAACAAAATGCAAAGACATCCAGGGTAGAGGAATCAAACTAGCTCCTGAAAAAATATGACAGCAGATACAAATATATGAAACATATATGTGTGTGTGGAGTGAGCCATCTATAATAATGATACTTGCTATATCCAGATTTATACTCTTCTGATTTATCAAGGCTTATCCTGATGTGCTGTAATATTATAAATCATGATGATACACTTAACGTATCACAGTGAAAAATGCAAGGTTAGTCTTTCTAAAGGCCAATTTAGTAATGAGTACCAAAAGCCTTCCATTTTTGCATTCCAGCTGTAGAAATTTCTTAAGGATATAAATATGGATGTCATGCAATGGACTTTGGGGACTCAGGGGGAAAGGGTGGGAAAGTGGTGAGGGATAAAAGACTACAAATCGGGTTCAGTGTATATCTCTCAGCCTCCCGTGTAGTTGGGACTACATACAGGAGCCACCACACCCGGCTAATTTTTGTATTTTTAGTAGAGGCGGGGTTTCACCATGTTGGCCAGGATAGTCTTGAACTCCTGACCTCAAATGATCCACCCCCACCTTAGTCTCCCAAAGTGTTGGGTGCACCAAAATCTCACAAATCACCACTAAGGAACTTACTCATGTAAGTAACCAAATTATCACCTGTTCCCCAAAATCTTATGAAAATAAAAAATTGCCAGGCGCGGTAGCTCACGCCTGTAATCCCAGCACTTTGGGAGGCCAAGGCGGGTGGATCATGAAGTCAAAAGATCGAGACCACCCTGGCCAACATGGCGAAACCCCATCTCTACTAAAAATACAAAAATTAGCCAGGCGTTTGGCACGCACCTGTAGTCCTAGCTTTTTGGGAGGCTGAGGCAGATCGCTTGAGCCCGGGAGGCGGAGGCTGCAGTGAGCCAAGACTGTGCCACTGTGCCTGGCAACAGAGCAAGACTCCGTCTCAAAACAAAAAAAAAAAAAAAAAAAAAAAAGAAAAAAAATTAAAAATATTAAAAATGGATGTCATAAATATTTATCTATTAGGATATACCTACGCTTCTTTCTTTCACTTGACACTTATTTACCCAATGCTGAATTACCTGTATGCTAGGAAGCATTACTTAAAATCATGAGAAACTGGGACTTAAAGGTGTGAACACAGCCAACTGGTTAAATGCATTCTGCATACAATAGAATACAGTGTAGCCATTAAAAATGCCACAGAAGTATAAATAATGACAGAGACATGGAACAATGGTCAATACGTGGGAAGAGCAAATTTAAAAATACCATTTCTACCCTAGTTTGGAGAAAACAGCTTGAACAAAGACAGTTTGGGGACAACTGATAAAATCTGAATATGAACTGGATACTAGATAATGTCAAGAAAAATAACAAACTCCCTAGGTATGATAATGGTATTGCGGTTTTGTAAAAGATGTCCTTATTCTTTTCCGGTTTTTTTGAGACAGAGTCTTGCTCTGTCGCTCAGGCTAGAGTGTAGTGGCATTATCTCAGCTCTCACTGCAACCTCCACCTGCTGGGTTCAAGGGATTCTCCTGCCTCAGCCTCCCGTGTAGTTGGGACTACATACAGGAGCCACCACGCCCGGCTAATTTTTGTATTTTTAGTAGAGGTGGGGTTTCACCATGTTGGCCAGGATAGTCTTGAACTCCTGACCTCAAATGATCCACCCCCACCTTGGTCTCCCAAAGCGTTGGGATTACAGATGTCAGCCACTGCAATGGGTCGAGATGTCCTTATTCTTAAGACATGTAGCTGAAGGATTTAAGAATAAAATGTCATCCTAATGTTCAGAAAAATTAAACACACATCTATACATATAAATCTAATATGGCAAATATTTAATTGTTGGATCTAGCTGATATGCTCACTGTGCTATTTTTTTCAGCATTTTTGTTTGAAATTTTTAATACAAAATGAAACCTGGGAGGTAGTTAATTACATTTCAGAAAGCGTATTTCTGGGGAAAAAAAAAAAAAAAAAAAAAGAAATGTGGCTACACAAAGATACTACACACCAAAATGTTAAGAGTATTTTATCTGTGAGTTTGGGATTAGGGGAGATTTGTGTGTTTATCTGTACTTTTCAACAATAAAGGCATATTTAATTCTATACTCATAAAGACGATTATTTAAAAACAAATTCAGGGAAATGTTTTCAAGCAAGAGTTAAAAGAAAAAGAGCAAACAAAAAGTTCCATTTCCAGAGCATTCTTATTAAATGATTTTACAAACTCTAAAATCCTATACAAATTTAATATTATTTATTAACAGGTTTTTGTGTGGCTACCACATAGGTTTTGAACTTTTACTTACATTCATAATTCGTACCATTCTCGCAGTATAAAAATTCAAGCAATTCATTGTATTGATTGTAGGGGGGAAGGGAATGCTGGGTATTAAAAAATTATTTCCTGTTTACCTATACAGGCTAAGTATCTCCTACCCAGTGCTTGAAATCCAGCAAGATTTCAGATTCTGGAATAATTGCCTATACATCATGAGACATCTTGAGGATGGGATTCAAGTTTAAAAACGAAATTCATTCATGTTCCATACAAACCTTATATTATACACATAGCCTGAAGGTAATTTTATACAATTTCTTGTGTAAATTTAGGTGGCACAAGGGCACATTTGTTATATGTATATATTGTGTAGCAGTGAAGTCTGGACATTTAGTGTAGCCATCATCCAAATAAAGTTCATTGTACCCTATATAATATTTTTAATAACTCTGCTCATGAAACAAAGTGTTATGTACTTAGGCGTAGAATTTTCCACTAGTGGCATCATGTTGGCACTCATTTTGGGGCATTTTGAATTTTGGATTAGGGACACTCAACTTGTGTTACTCCCCACCCCACAAAAAAAAGATAAAAATAAATGTTAAAAATGATCAATTCTGGAGCGGGGGTAAGGATAGGGATTTTCGTTGTATTAGTCTCTGTACTTCTCAGTCTATTTTAAATATTTCAGAAGTAGAAATGCACACATTACAGAAAAAGGTAAAGTTCCCCATGATCCCTCCTCCCAAATAAACTTATCAGTTTCTGTTATTTTTTTTAAACATAAATACCATCATATAGTATGTACTATCTTGCAACTTGCCAAAACTACCTCCAAAATAGCTGTAACAATTTACACCGCTTGTAGGCAGTATTATAAGGCCAGACTCTTCCTTAAACATTTTGCCATGACTTGATATTATCAAAGTATTTTTTTTTTTTTTTTTTACCAATCTAATGACTAAAAAAGACCTTATTTAAATTTGCATTTTGGATTATTAGTTTGAGTATCTTTACTTGATAGTGAATACTTTTAGTCTCCTATTCTGGGAAATGCCTATCCTTAAAATTTTCTACTGGGCTGTCTTTTCCTATTCTTTAAATATTACTCTTATTATTAAGATGTGAATCAACCAAAATGTTAACAGTGACTTAACATTGTGGTAGAATTACGAATATCCCCTCCCCAAATATGCACACATTTTCTAGTTTTTCCTGAACTAATTCAGTGTTTAAAAACTAGAAAATGATGGTAAAATGGATGAAAAAAATCCTTTTAGACAAAAGCATTACTTTCAGGATACTCTACTACAGGAATACATAACACCCTTAAAGAGGTCATAATATCTAGCTCAAAGAAATAAATGCATCTAAAGAATACGTCTTGTGAAGAAGTGAAATAATAGTTGAGACTACTCATTCATTTGGGATACATTTAACTAACATCATTTGTATAGCATTTCTGAATTCATGAAGCACTTTTCATTTATCTTGCTTAACCCTAACAAAACTCTGTGATATTTTCTGATGCCTTCCTGTAAACTGCTATAGCACATTTTGTTCCTTCCTCCTATTACCATACTGATCCCTTTGTGTGTGATTTGCAAGTCTCCTTCCCGTAGACCACGCTGTCCTACATTCTCCAGTCACTTATCTTTGTATTCCCAGGATGTAGCTGCAATGAATACATCCTCAATAAATATTTGTTAAATGAATATCACCATCCTGATTTAAAGGATGAGGAAACTGGCTCAGTGATAAAGTAATTTGCCCCAAGTAACATACCTACTAAATAGTCTACATAAATTATAATGACCTTATCTTTGTACTCTATAATTTAAGCATTTAAAAACACATCATCTCGGCTGGGCACGGTGGTTCACGCCTGTAATCCTAGCACTTTGGGAGGCTGAGGCGGGTGGATCACCTGATGTCAGGAGTTCGAGGCCAGCCTGGCCAACATGGCAAAACCCTGTCTCTACTAAAAATACAAAAATTAGCCAGGTGTGGTGGCACATGCCTGTAATCTTGGCTACTCGAGAGGCTGAAGAATAGCTCGAACCCAGGAGGTGGAGGTTGCAGTGAGGAGAGATCATGTCACTACACTTCAGCCTGTGTGACGGAAGTGAGACTACATCTCAAAAAAACCATCACCTCACTTTAAGGTTCACAGCAACCTTTTGAAATAGGCTTTCTGATTACTATTTTATAGATAAGAATGGAAATTTAGTGATATACCCTAGGCCCACTCAAATCCTAGTTTATGTGAAGTACAGCTGTTTTTTTACATACTTGATCACTTCCTGGGTATGGGAGCCTCTATTTTTATGTACCAAATAAGTTAAGGGTTGGGTAGAGGTGAGGAAAGAAGACAGAAGGAAGGCAGTTTAAAGGAACAGGAAAGAGGCTGGAACCCAGGTGTACATGCCCATCTAAAGACCATAAACTGGTATTGTAATGTCAACTGCACGTGCCACTGTGAAATCCAATATTGGCCCAAAGGCTTTTCTTGATGTTACCCTGTATTCATAGAAGACAACTGTAGGCTTTCTCACATATTAGCAGTCTCAAAGGCTGGGGAGGCACACAGAATTAGGAAATCTATAAGAAACAATGGACAGGCTATATCATGCATAAACAGTGCAAGGAGAAGAAATGATGACACAAAGGAAGAGACTAAGGAACTTTAAACATAATCTCACAGTCCTTAATTCGACTGTGAGTTTCTCAAGGGCAGAGACCAAGTCTCATTTTACGTTCCTTACTCCTTATACTTAGCAACACTCAGTAAATGCTATGTAAAAGAGACAAGATATATTAAACTAAAAACTGAACAACAACTTCCACTGAGCAGCACTTACGACATGCCACATACTATACATTAGATATTATGTATAATGCTTAAAAAAATAAGATTTACCTGTTTGCTGACCTGCCATGTATGGTACTGCTCAAGTGTGTTACAGTGGTGATACTGATGACTATTAGGAAGACTCATTATAGGTTACTAAGGTTACAACAGAACCTTGAACAGAAGAACCTTGAATAGTAGCGGCCTGTATAGATGGAGGGAGATCAAGGTAACCAATGTAATACACATCATGGAACTGGCTAAGACCCTTCAGAGGGTATAAATGTGACTCCTAGGGAGTTCCAAAGTGAAAAACTACTCTGTGGAACATTCAGTTATCACTGGCCAAAGTCTCAGACCCAAAATAACTCAAGAACAAACCCCATCCCTCCTCACCACTGATGACCCCACACAGACCTAAAGGGTCCAGATACATTTTGCTAAATGGCCGTTATTTTCACCACCCTGACTGCCCACCTCTGAGCTGCTGAAGGAGTTAAGTGAAATAGTACATTAAATAAATTACCATCTAGTGATCACCTACCATGCACTAACACCTTACATTTCCTCTTTACTTCCAACAACCATATAAATAAGGTATTTCCCCAGATGATAACTGATAAGATTAACTTGCCCAAACCAACAGACCTACTAAGTGGCCAGGCCCCAAATCCGGAACTGCCTGGGCTCCATGATCTTTCTATGATTATCAAGGCTTCTCAAAACTTTCCACCTACACTCTAATAAAAAGGTAGAGAAGAATGAAGAGGCAGGTTAGGGAGGTTAAGTGGAAAGAGAAAGGTGGAACTTGAAAGAAAGTTCCAAGCTACCCTGGGCAAAGACAGAATTTCTTTTGACTTCGCCTTTTATCTTAATCCCATTTGCTGATTCCAGGTCTGGGGGAGAAATGCACAAGAATGAGCCTGAAAACATCTTGACATACCAGATAGCAAGGAAGCTATCAAAGACTACTAGAGAGCATGTCAATAAGAATCAGGAGCCAACTTTAAGAGAGTACCACTACCACAAGTGGGACAATCTGAACTTCGCTAAGAGTCAGAATTGCAATGTACTGAAACCCATCAAACGTTTACATCTATGAATACATAGTTATATATATACTTATATGTGTAACCTTTTGAAGATGACAAGAAACCAATTCATCATCTTGAAAGCCACGTTTAATAAAACTGAGTATTTACCTGCTCTTCCCATATATACTGCTGAGTAACCAAATAAAAGATGAGGGGAAACATAAAATTATTCCAGTTAATAGATGAAAACCAAATGATAACATTAGAACATCACCATTTTGTAGCCCCCAACAAATTAATGGATCCAAAAAATTCAAGTCACCATAACATAATGAATGTTGTGAATGAACACACCCTGCCAATGTATTTGCCAAAGGGAATGAACCTGAAATTTATCAAGCCTCTAGATCCAGCTGGCAGTTTGCAGGAAATAGACAAGTATCACCTGGGAACTTGTCAGAAATGCAAAACCTGGGGCCCCTCCTATATCTACAGAATCAGAAACTCTGGGAATGGGGACCAGCAACCTGTTTTAGAAAGCCCTCTAGGTGATTCTGATGTTCCCTCAAGTTTCAGAATCATTGTTCTAAGCACTTTATATGCATTAACTCAGCTAAACTTCTCCAGAACTCTATGAGGCAGGAAGTATAATCATCATTTTACAGATGAAGAACTATGTGGCACAAAGCAGTTAAATAATTTGCACAACATGACACACCTGGTAAGAAATGGGAGTCAGAATTTGAACTCTGCGAATCTAGCTCCAGAGTCCATGTTCTTAATCGCTGTGCTGAAAGGCTTTTTCACATATAAGAACTCAGTTGTCAGAATGCCGTAATAAAGAATGGGGGGGGGGCGCGCGGGAAGCAAAGACCAGGAGAAATACGCCTCACTATAAAATAGACAAGCATATAAGAAAATAATTATAGCAAATAATGTACCCATCAAAGTAGTCTTACAAAATCATTCGAAAACATAAACAGCCACCAAATGCAATCTACCCAAGCACTTCTGGAGCAATTATCTCTGGTATCTAACCATAAAGACCCAAAACCTGGGCTGTGCTAAAGGTGGTACATAAATCCATGACAGTATCTTCAGACTCACCGATCTTTTAAATCTAAATGGCTATAGCGAAAGGTAATTCCAGAATAATTTATCTCCCTTTTAGTCACCATTTACTTAATGACTACTGAAAGGAAAAAATGCTTTCTTTCAATATGTAAGATTATGCAATCAAAATCTCAGAGTTGAAGAAGAATTTTGACATTCATCTTATTCGATCAGCAATCCAGAATGAATCAGATCTACAATCCCAATCTCCACGTAATGGTACATTCATAATAAATTAAAACAAATTCCAACTTTCTGTAAAAACACATTATGGGATCATTCTATGCCACAACTGTAATTTTTAAAGCCAAATGATTAAAAGCTTTTAAAGAGAACTTAAAAGTTGAAAATGCTCAGGATAACAGCCCAAACAAAATCTACAGTTGTTTTACTCATAGAGAGCCACTTCTTCACTACCTGAAAGGATTTTTATAACTGGAAGACCAAGCTGGTCAACAAGCACATCAAGTTTTAACAACTTAACACCTATGACACATCCAACGACTTTAAAGTTGAATTATTCCTGACATTAACATATATAAACAACATCTAGTAACCAGTCATTAAGGAAACAAAGAATACATAATACAGCAAAACACCAAAAGCCCAAGTAATTATGATCAACCTTATAGTGAGATCATTGTAAAGCAACCTAATATGGTTACAACTACAAAACAATTAACAGATAAATTAATCTTAATGTGAAGGGAAAATATTTTCAAAGCAACTAAGTTTGGCATTTCACTAATACTTTGAACTCATGGTTGAAAACACACAATAGAAGAAAAAAAACCACACCAACAGCATTTCCATTGTAAATTTAAAGCTAAGAATTGTGTGGAAAACTCAAATATTAGAATGCCTACGGTGTGCAAAAAAAAAAAAAAAAAAAAAACTCTACCAACAATTTACAGTTATTCTAGTTTCACAAACTCAGGATTAGATTTAAATGATTTCGTCCAAACTTCCTAAAGAAAACTCAGGGCTAAGTGTCTAATCACTATATCCAATATGCCCCAAATTATTTTTGCTGAATTCATGAATTAACTGCAACTCCCAAGAAATCACTTAATATTTAATCAATTTTCAACCAGTGATTTATTTCTCCATTCATGAACAAAGAATTGAAAGGTCTGAATTCATGATCCACAGCACTTGGTTGATTCACAATCATATTTCATCTAAATACTTCAAATAACTTTCATTTATGATTACTTCTACCCCTCTCTGCCCCTTGAAATTACTCTCATTTTAAAGGCAGGCACAAGTATGGCCTTGTTCTGCCCCCGGTTGTGCCTAAGTCAAAGGCTGGCAAGAGCCTAATGTATCCAATATCCATTCTCAGGTTTTGGCCATGGAAGGGACACAGAGGTAGATCCCAGAATGGGCAATGCTGCACGAGGTAAGAAATGAACAGTTTAAAGGACTTGTGCTGAGGAAACATCAATTTCAAATGAAATGAAAAAAATCACAGTAGGAAAACTAAGGTTGTGAAAAACTAATAGCTGAAAATCAGGATATAAGTAGGAGCTCTCAAAAACTGTTTTAGTATTGCCATTTCAAGAACTATATGACAGCCAGGAACTCATGATTAGGTCTTAATAGCTTAGAAGGTATGGGTCAGAGCAGCTGAGATACTAACATCAAAAGAATGAAAAGCAACATTATAAGGTAGTATAAAAATAATAAAATCACCTAAGGAAATTGAAACCATGCATGAAAAACCCCAAAGGCACAATCAGGTCATTATCTAGGAAACATTAGCTTCTTCCACCAGGAGGCCTACTTTTCATGTGGAGCAGTAAGCAGGGCCAAGACATGGAACTGAAGTCAGGTATCAAATCAGACTCTGCCACAGAAAAAGGAATCATCCATGACTAGTTATTTACGATAGTGCCTAGGACAGCACTATCAACTCCAACTGGGATACTGGAGATTACAGCCATTGTTCCATTACAATAGGCCCTCCAGGGTCTTTAATTTAGCAAGAATGGGTTAGACACCACTACTGGGCTGTAATCCCCAAATAGGGGAGGGAGAGGGTGGGGAGGAAACTATATATAGGACAATTTCTTCAACAAATCTATTGGAAGAAAAAAAACAAAAGAGACGGAACCTGCAGATTAAAATAGATTTAAGGGCTATAACCAATGCTTTGCAATAAATGTGCTTTCTCAGGATCCTGATTCAAACAAACAGTTTAAAAAAAAAAAAAGCTGAAAAACAGAGAAATCTGAATATTTTACATTTGATATTTTAAAAAAATCTATTAAATTTTTTCAGTTGTGGTAACAGTTTTGATCTTATATTTAAAGAGCCCTTGCCTTTTAGAAATACAAACAAGTATTTTACAAATAAATATGACAGTAGGGATTTATTTCAAAATAACCTATTGGGGGGCAGTGGTTAGTATAGATGAAACAGGCTGGGCATGATGGCTCATGCCTGTAATCCCAACACTTGGGGAAGTGGGAGGATTGCTTGAGCCCAGAAGTTTGTGACCAGCCTGAGCAACACAGCGAAACCCATCTCAATTTAAAATAATTTTAAAAAAAGAAGTATAGATGAAATAGAATGTGCAAGTTGAAACTATTAAAGCTGGTGATGGGTAAGTGGGGGAATTATTACACTATCCAATTTTTGCATGTTAGAAATTTTTCATAACTCTTTTTTTTTTTTTTTTAAGACGGAGTTTCACTCATGTTACCCAGGCTGGAGTGCAATGGCGCGATCTCGGCTCACCGCAACCTCTGCCTCCTGGGTTCAGGCAATTCTCCTGCCTCAGCCTCCTGAGTAGCTGGGATTACAGGCACGCACCACCATGCCCAGCTAATTTTTTGTATTTTTAGTAGAGACGGGGTTTCACCATGTTGACCAGGATGGTCTCGATCTCTTGACCTCGTGATGCACCCGCCTCGGCCTCCCAAAGTGCTGGGATTACAGGCTTGAGCCACTGCGCCCGGCCCTTCATAACTCTTTAAAAAGAATTGGTTAGACGTACTATCTTGCAATTTTATTTTTTGAATGAAGCCTGGGGTGATTTGAAAAATCATGTACAGATATCACTCATTTTAACAAATCTCTTTAATTCAGTAATGACCTCCATCTTAACAAAAGAAGCAACCAGTACCACATCAGATCCCAAGAATGGAAGAAACCAAAGTAGCTCAATCATAGAATGGAAATATAGCCACTCCTACTATCTCCATTCCAGGAAGTAAAATACAAATACTACCCACAGAGATTTACAAAAACTAACCTAAAATCACAGCCAATCATACTCATCCTGGTGGGAAATTCTCCACACTGCTCCAACGGCTTCGAGAACCTTCCTGACCAAGTTGGTCTGCTGGTTTCTCTGGATCACTAACCCACTCAGGTCAGGCTACTGGAGGATCTACAAAAAAAAAAAAAAAAAAAATGGGAGGAGAAAGGAGTGAGACTCATACAACACATTTATAGGATGTGTGAGGAGGGTTAACCATTCTATTAACGTTCAAACATAACCAGCTATTATTTCTAAAGCAATACTCCTTACATACCTATTTGCATTTTTTAGGACCTGTTCAGAGAAGTAACTCAAGAATTCAGAACCAACTGTAATACTTCTAACACTTAGACAACATTCCTGAAAACAACTCAGTTCTTAACCCAAATGAAATTATAGAAGACACTTTCTTCTATAGACAATTTTATATCCTCAATATAAACACTAAGAATATAGGTTTTATTATTTGTGGGAAAAAAAAACTGTACATATAAAAATTATTCACCACCTTCATACATGCTTTTTGGCCATACTGGAAGACAAACAACAAACATCCTGGCAACTCAGGTTGAACTTTGCCATTGAACCCTAGACAAAGTTTTTATTTGGTATTGCCACTCCTTCCTCTCTTCTCAGACATTGACCTAGAATAAATTAAACTTTTAGGTCACACCTAGATTATCATTCCCAGATTTATTCTAATGCTCAATGATAAGGGTCAAATTGAAATTGATGTTTAGTAAATTTGTGATCACTGCTTAACCCACTGTAAAATGCACCAATGCAAAATCTCAAAACTGAAAGTGATCTCCTGCCCTCCAAATGAAAATTGGAAAAAATTTTATTACCTACAAAACACTTCGAATTAAATAAAGCAGGTCCTGAATTTCAAAACTAGAGTCTACATAGAGTTACTTGTGGGATGGTTACCTTCTGTAAATTTTAAATCCCAGTAAACTTATCACCACCATGTTTCTACTTCAACTCCCATCACCCTGCCAAGTAAAATAATGGAGACAGTTGTGCTTATATTAAAGGGCTGTTGCTAGAATTAGTAAAAACAAAACAGAACAGTAAATGTTACACTTTAATATTTGTCTAATCAATATATTAACAGTAAGGAAGCCTGTAATCCCAGAACTTTGGGAGGTTGAGGCAGACAGATCACGAGGTAAGGAGATCAAGATTATCCTGGCCAACGTGGTGAAACCCTGTCTCTACTAAAAATACAAAATTTAGCTAGGGACAAGCACAGTGGCTCACCCCTGTAATCCCAGCACTTTGGGAAGCTGAAGTGGGCGGATCACCTGAGGTCAGGAGGTTGAGACCAGCCTGACCAACAAGAAGAAATCCCATCTATACTAAAAATACAAAATTAGCCAGGTGTGGTGGTGCATGCCTGTAGTCCCAGCTACTCAGGAGGCTGAGGCAGGAGAATCACTTGAACCCTAAAGGCAGAGGTTGCAGTGAGCTGAGATCACCCCACTGCACTCCAGCCTGGTGACAGAACGACACTCCGTCTCAAAAAAAAAAAAAAAAAAAAAAAAAAAAAAAAA
>NW_022437104.1:696562-735762 GCF_009761245.1 Sapajus apella
AAAAAAAAAAAAAAAAAAAAAAAAAAAAAAAAAAAGAACAAAACAAACAGTAAGGAAAACCTTCTCCAAGTCAAATATAGTCACTTCTGTTGAATAAGTACATTAAAAAATATAAAATGGCAATAACACAATAGGAAATAGTGTATTTAAGAGCCAGCAGTAATTCGCCATAGAAAACAAGCTTGGTATTCCAAATGATCTTTCTCTCTCAGATAGGAATTATCTTACTCAGGTAAGAAGATGCCAAATAGCAGATCCCCACAGTGATCTGAGGGACCAAACAAATGAGGGTGGGGGAAAGCAGCATGAACACTTGAAAATTAGCTAACAGAAGTTCCTTTTACCACTGTGAAATGCATGGCACCAAATTACTTTTGTAGAGTGAATGACAGGACAGACTGCTTTTGAAGGAGTGGAAGAAATGAGTAGGCAACGCATGAGGCACCCCTTCCGAAAGGTAGAACACTTGGGTGTGGTTCTGGACAGGAACATTATGGCTGGTGGTTATTCCAGGACAGTGATTAGGCACTGAAGTTGCTAGACCATTACAAGGAAACAGAGTGGGAATCATGTTCAAACATCATGAACCACTGGAGATAAAAAGTTTGGCCTATGAGGAGGAAAAAATGTATAAAAGTTATAGATCTGGCCTAGAAATATGCCACAAATGTATACTTGAAGAAACAAAAATCTCTTATTCTTTCCCAGGTCATAAAAACCAGCATATGACACAAGTACATCTACCAATGTATTTAAAAGGCAGAGTTTCGCTCTTGTTGCCCAGGCTGGAGTGTAAGGGGCCATCTCAGCTCACTGCAACCTGTGCCTCCCAGGTTAGATTCAAACCATTCTCCCGCCTCAGCCTCCTGAGTAGCTGGGATTACAGGCATGGGCCACTTCGCCCGGCTAATTTTGTATTTTTAGTAGAGAAGGGGTTTCTTCGTGTTGGTCAGGCTGGTCTCAACCTCCCGACCTCAGATGATCAGCCCACCTTGGCCTCCCACAGTGCTGGGCGCGCCCGGCCTACCAATGTATTCTTAAACCAAAAAGCAGGTAATCCTAACTTATTGTGTGCCTACCATTAGACAGTTGACATTTTGTTGTTTGTTTTTACTAATTCTAGCAACAACCCTTTAATGTAAGCACAACTATCCCCATTTTATACGTATATATATATATATATATATATATGAACTGAGAATCTGAAAATTTGCCCAAGGTCACAAGGTTCAATGTGAACCCAAAACACACACAATTATTTCCACCATACCAGGAATCCGCCTATGACTGGGGAATGTTGGTGTCTCCTCAATCTATGCAACACTAGGGATAAAAGAAAACAATGCTGAACATGTAATCTACAAAGAAGAAACAAATTAGGAATTAACTGGCGATAGTAACGGTGGCATGGGGGGGAAGAGGAAATAAACAATAGGGCAGATTGAGGGGCAGGACAATCAACGCTGTTTTCTAGTACATGGAAGGGGTAAAATGTAGTGAAGCCTCACAGGAGAATATCTTCCTTCTAGGGGATTCAGCTCCTGGAAAAGGAGAAGGGGAGTGGGGGATAGAAAGATTAAGAAATAAGAAGCAGGTTAGAGGTTTAAATAGATGTCCACAGACCAAGAGGCTCCAGACACTCAGAGCAAGGCTCTGAGGCTTGCAGGGGAAATATAAGAGGGACGGAAGACAGAAAGCGAGTTTACTGGAGAGTTATCCTCTGCAGCCTTCAGAGGGGGAGGAATGAGGAAGGGAAGGCTAATGGCCCTGAACGAAAAGGCCACTTAAACTGCAATATCCAACCATCGACCCATTCATAGTTTCGCAGCATGCAGAGCTAAGAAATCCGGATCAGAGTCAAACAAATATGAAGACTTGAGGAAATGGAAGGCTACTATGGCTCCATCCACAAAGATGGAGTAAATGCAGGCAACAGGATAGGCTCTATTCAACATCTGCGCCAAGGGGACCAATGGAAGAGGGAGACAGGGCGGGCTAGGGGACTCAGACTAAGCTCGAATTTAGGACTGGGGAAGGAGTGACAGGGAAAAGCACTGGCTCCCCCCTCCCTTACATACGAGCCAACTATCCAAGTAAATGAAGATTAGATAGGACGACAGAATTGGAAGGGGCAGAGGAGAAGAAGTACGCAGACACTACTGCTTGACCCCTAAGCCTTAGCTCTAAAACCGGGAGAGTTGGCGAAGATGACCCCACCTCGAGAAAAACCGCGGTATTCATCGGAGTCGTCTGAGGTGCTGAGAACCGAGGCTGGCCGACAGAAAAGGTAGGGGGAAAGGACCAGTCGTTGTTGGTTGCTTCCCTCTTTCCCACCGTTCAATTTAACCACCAACCCCACTCCCCAGCGAACTCGACTCCCCTCCCACCCTTCCCAATCCGCCCACTGCGGCGGCAACAACGGAGGCGTTGACCGATCGGTGGGGCAAAGGCGGGCCCACACGCGGCCGAGGCCCGGGAAATGGTGTCGCCTCAACGGACTAGAAACGAGGTGGTTTTCACCTCAGGTCTGGTTTACCGGCACCCCAGCGTTTCGCCAATCGTCAGCTCCTTAACGCCAGGTACCTTAGAGGCGTCATAAAGGCGGATAGCCAACACCTCAGTGCTGGGTCCTGGCCGGACAGACATCAGCCTCCGCCGCCATCTTAACACCAGGCGGACCGACCCTAGTCACTGGCCCCCCCCCCCCCCCGCCCAAGCTACCTCCGCCACCGCCAACGAATCCCACGAGGACGTAACCCCGCTCCCGCGAGAATTCTCCAGCTTAGAACGGCACGAGCCGAAGACCTTGCCGCCTCCGCCGCTACTGCAGTCAGTAGTCGAGGCACCGCCGCCTCCACGCGATCCCGCGAGAACCTCTACCGGACGGGAAAAGCCTGAGCCCAGCCCTTTCCAGACCCCTCCTCCCTCCCACCAAAGCCGAAGTACCTTTACCCTACGCGAAGCGAAAAGCAAATGACGCACAATCTAACGAAGGAGCGAGGGGCGGAGCGACTCTACCATGGCCGGCTCCCGCATGCGCTGAGAACTATCGCGATATTACGCTTTATCTTCGGCGAGACCTTGTTAATTCACCGCAGGATGCCGCCCGCGCCTCGCCTTTAGGAAACATGAGATATCGCGAGACCCGATGCACGCTCCTAAAAAGGAGAAAGGCGGGGCTTCATGAAAATGACTGGGAGTTTTTCGGGGGAAGGGAGGAACCTCCCGTCCTGCAGGGATCTAGCCTACCACGAGGTTTCCGACCCACTGCGGAGCTGGTTGCCAAACCTCGCGATGACACAGCTCAGCGCCAAATCTCGGCCATGTCCTGAAAACTGCCTCCGCCCCCGATCTAGGTGTCTAGAGCCTAGTGCTTGAAGAAAATTTAAAAAGTCAACCTGTTTATTCTCACGCTTCCGGGCAGGGCTGTACCAATTAGCCAAACTGTTCTGGAAGGGGAGCAAAGAGTCCCCCATTGTTACCTGCCTCCAGGAATAACATACTATCCTGGACTAACATTTAAAAGACGTTCAATCTCACAATAAGCACACAAATGCAAATGCAAACAATGACATAACATTTTTTGCCCATTAGATAAGAAAAAAAAATTTTAAACCTATATTATCCAGACTCCTTCCCTCGCCGCACTGCAGGCTAACCTGAATCCATCTTAATCTAACTAAAGGCCATATCATTAGTTCTAGTTCCAAAGCCACCAATTTTAACTACTGAAGCTTTACCTTGGCATAACTAAAAAGATCCAATAAAGTGGTTTTCTCCAAACAAAGGAGTCTGCCCTCAAAGGAAAATTCAAGCTTCGGGGATGGGGGGAAAATGCCTGAAGCTTTTAATATGGCAGTTTTTCCACGTCTAGCCAACAATGTTTCTCCAATAAATCTTGGGATCCAATCTGGCTCGATTTGTGGGCTTTTCCATTCTAACGCATTGTTCTGTCCATTCTAATTTAAATAGTTCCTTTAGAGTACATTTTAATAGCCAGTAGTACAAATACCCCTATCTTTACTTACGTTTTAAAAATTTTTTTTCAGTTATTCTTAGCCATTTTTTTCCCGGATGAACTTTAGAATCATTAAGTTCCAAAAAACTTGGTATATTTATTGAAATTGTATCAACTGTGTAAACCAATATAGGAAAAATGGACATCACTACAATATTTAGCCTTCTTATTCAGAAGCATAGTATTCCTTCTCCTTTTATGCAGACGTTCTTTTATTGTATTCGTCAATAAAGTTTTATAGTTTACTTCCAGGTATTTTTATTCGTTTCTCTTGCTATTGCGAACAGGTTTTTTTAATTATTAAAATTTCAAAATGGTTATTGCTTATAGATAGGAAAACTGCCTATCTATTGATAATTTGCCTATTTACTTTTGTAATCGGACAAACAAAAATATGATCAATTTCACCAGTAATCAGGGAAATGCAAATGAAAACAATGACATACGATTTTTTGCTTTTTAAATTGGCTAAAATTACAAAGATTGATAATACGTGTTGGCGCAACTGGAAAAATAGGCACTCTCGCACAACATTGAAGAGTAAATTAGTACAGGCTTTTTCGAAGGCAATTTGGACAAAGCTATCAAAATTCAAAATGCATATACACCTTGACCAAGCAATTACTCTTCTAAGAATCTGTCCTACAGAAATACTCATACATGTGCATGATACATATACACAAATCCATTCATTATGGCATGGCTTGCAATAGTCCCCTCCCTCCCCCAACAGAGAAACAAGCTAATGTATATCAATCGGGAAATGGTTAAATAAACTGTAGTACAATCATACAATGCAGCTGTTTAAAACCCGACATAAATTTGGATTCCCGGATATAAGAAGATCTACAAGACATATTCTTAGATTTTTAAACAAGCAATTAGTCGAAATGAATGTGTGTACGAGTGTGTGTGTAGTACCATTTAGATACCAAAACATATACATGCAACGCCTAGTAGTTACCCGCGAAGCCTGCCCGCCCGCCCCTCACCTTCCCTCTCCTCTGAGGCCGCCTTCCTCGAACCAGTGAGAAACGGTGAAGGCCCGGCCTCTACTCCCTCTTTAGGGCCACTGGGCCATGGCTAATGCCGGTACCTCGCATCCCCTCTGTCGGCCGCTCTCTCGCCGCGCCGCCGGCCGCTGCCGGGCTGCCCCAGAAGATGCGGCTAGCTCTCCACTGGCGCCAGCCGAGGTCTGGGGGAGGGGAGAGGAGGCGGGGTTCAGGGAGGGTTGGGGCAGGCCGCCCAGCCCCTCTAGCTGCCTTTCCCGCAGGCTCCCCAAGGCCGCCACCTCCGCGCCTCCGCGCAGGGTCCCGTGGGAACTCCCCCCCCACCGCCACTGTCCCCCGCGAGAAGCCGAGGACGGCCGCGCTAACACAGCTCCCCCCGCCCCAGCCCAGGGATAGACGCTCACCTCGGCCGCAATCGCTCTGCGGGGCCCGCAGGAGCGTGCGGGGTCCGCGGCCCTGCTTCAGCCCTATTCCAGACCTGCTCCCCTCGCTCGCCCTCAGTCGAAAACCTCCCGGCTCCGGCTCAGCTCAAACTCGATTTGGGGCTCCACCCACCGCACGCGAAGTCCCGCCCCTGAGCCTCGGGAGGGCCCTCCCTCCGCGGTGAAATCGGGTCCCTTGCAAGGGACCGCGCCTGAGCTACCCAAGGCCCAGTAAACGTAACCATAGGCGATGTCGCTAAGAATTGGGATTTGATTCGAGGCTCGGTGGAAGCCTCGGAAGGGAACATGATTTGATCTGATTTACCTTTAAAAATTAACGACCTCGCTAGATGCCTTGTGAAGAATGGGGAGGTGTGGGGCAAGAGGGCAAGCCCGGAGCGGGAGCGAAGGGTGGGAGACGACGTGGGATGCGGACCACCCAGAGTACACGCAAGCAAACACTTAAAACACTTCAGGCGCATAGTAAGCCCTCAATAAACATTCTTTTTCTCCTTTAATTATTTGGAACGGCAGGGCAAATTGACAAGAATCCTGTAGAGGTTCTGCATCTGTAAATGCATGGGAATAAAAAGGACCTGGTAGGAGATTCCCTGTTAACCCTACTTAATTAATGTGGTCTGCAGAAGACATTGGAGGGGCAGGGGACTTTGACTTGGAACTCCAGCTACTTCGATAAGGTTTTGATTTTTAACAAAAAGTATGTATGTACTTAGTATTTAAAGACAAAAGCACTATTAAAAGAACTCCTGAGATATAGAGGAAATAAAAACTGTAATTATACCCTCCACTTCTCTGATTCCAGCCCTCAGGAGCAGTGGTTCATGCTCAAATTGAGAATCTGCTGAATGGATCCCCCACCTCAATATATACTTACACGTAAAATTTTGTATATGATCTCAGAAGATGTACAGGGCCCTTTTGAGACACATTAAATATTTTTACAGTTTTTTTTTTTTTTTTTTTTTGAGACAAGGTATCACTCTGTCACCCAGGCTGAAGTGCAGTGGTACGGTCACGGCTCACTGCAGCTTCGACCTCCAGAACTCAAGGATCCTCCTGCCTGCCTCCCAAGTAGCTGGGACTACAGGAATGTGCCACCACGCCTAGATAACTTTTTTTTTTTTTTGTAGAGACAGGGTCTCACTATGTTACCCAGGCTGGTCTCAAGCTCCTGGGCTTAAGCAATCCACACGCCTCGGCCTCCCAAAGAGCTGGGATTATAGGCGTGAGACACCGCACTGGCCTGTCTATAACATTTTAGTGGCAACATGAAGCTCTAGTTTCTTTAGCATGTAATTAACTTCAATTTTGTTCTTTTTTCACTTTAAAATTTGTTTCCTAATTACATATGATTATTGTAAAACAGATAAATTTAAAGTTTCCCTTACATTCATATACACAAATAGAAAAACATGTCTTTATTTTTTGTTTCTCATTAAAAAATAAATAGCATCCTATTTTATGTATTGTTCTGTTAATTGCTTTATTCACTTAATGTAGCTTGAAGATCTTTCCATGTCAGTATATATAAATCAACCTCATTTATCTTACCTACTGCATAGTATTCCGTTGAATGTATATACTATAATCATTCACCTATTGATAAACACGTTATTTTCAATCTTTTACAGTGGTTTTTTTTTGTACTATTAACAATGCTGCAATAAAATTCCTTGTATATGATTTTTTCTGCAGATGCTAAAATATTTCTGTGAGATAAATATGGATAGTTGGATCAAAAGTAGCACACTTTTTTTTTTTTTAAGACAGTGTCTCGCTGTCACCCGGGCTGGAGTGTACTGGTGCGATTAGGGCTCACTGCAGCCTCGACCTTCAAGGCTCAAGCGATCCTCCCACCTCAAGCCATCCTCCTACCTCAAGCGATCCTCCCACGTCAGTCTTCCCGCTAGTAGCTGGGACTACGGGCGTGTGCCATCACGCCTGGCTAATTTTTTTTTTTTTTTTTTTTTTGAGAGACGGAAGTCTCTCTCTGTTGCAGGCTGGAGTACAGTGGTGCGATCTCGGCTCACTGCAACCTCCGCTTCCCGGGTTCAAGCGATTCTCCCGCCTCAGCCTCCGGAGTAGCTGGGACTACAGGCACATGTGACCACGCCCTGCTAATATTTTGGTATTTTTAGTAGATACGGGGTTTCTCCATGTTTGTCAGGCTGGTCTCACACTCCCGACCTCAGGTGATCTGCCCACCTCGGCCTTCCAAAGTGCTGGGATTACAGGTGTTAGCCACCGCGCCCGGCCAATTTTTGTATTTTTTGTAGAGATGAGCTATCAGTACATTGCTCAGGCTGGTCTCAAACTTCTCAGCTCAAGTGATCCTCCCGCCTCAGCCTACCAAACTGCTTGGATTACAGGCCTGAGCCACCGTGCTCTGCCCAAAGATAGCACATTTTGAAATTTTAATACATAAAGTCAAATTGCCACGTAGAACAACTATTTCAGTTCATACCTCCACTAGCAGTAAGTAAGAATTACCGTTTCCCTAAATTCTTACCTGGACTGGATATTAAACAATCATTTTAATATTTTGCCAATATAATGGGTTAAAAAATCTCATTATTTACATTTCCCTGATTATTAGCTAAGTTAAGGAGTATTTTCTTTCTTCTTTTTCTTTCTTTCTTTCCTTTTTTTTTTTTTGAGATAATCTCAGTCTGTCTCCCAGGCTGGAGTGCAGTGGCATGATCACAGCTCACTGCAGCCTCTATCTCCTGGCTTCAAAGGATCTTCTCGCCTCAGCCTCCCAAGTAGCTGGGACTACAGGTGCAAGCCACCATTTCCAGCTAATTTTTGCGGGGACGTGGGGGCAGAATGGGGAACAAGACAAGATCTCACTATGCTGCCCAGCCTTGTCCCAAACTCCTGGACTCAAGCAATCTTCTCCAATCTGCCTCGATTACAGGCATGAGCCACTGTGCTGTGCCTCAAGAGATTTTTATCTATTTTATTATGAACATTTTCATACAACAACATTGAAAGAATTTTACCTCTACATACCCACCACATTGATTTTACCATGTTTTGTTATAGCTTTACTACGTATCTATCATTTATCTATCCACCAATCATGCCATCTTATTTTTTATGCATTTCTCTTTCTCATTTAACTAAACTCTCTAGAGTTTACTCTATTCTGTTGATATTTTCAAAGAACTATTTCTTAGATTTATTTTTCTGTTATACCATTTTCCCCTATTCTCTACTTGTTATTATTTTCAGCTTTAATGTGTATTAATATCTTCCTCCAGTTTTCTCTAAGTTTATATTTTTCAGTGATTTACTTCATATGAAGTGCTCTCATTCTCATTAATTTCTAGCTTATAATTTTAGGTTTGACTTCTTCTTTGACCATGAGATATTTAGAAGTATTTTCTTTGTAGGTGACTCAAATTTTTTCTTATTTGGGTGTTTTTGTGGTTAGAGGTTAGGTGTACTGCACTGTGTTCCATTAATGTGACATTATTTCTACTATTGGAAATGCACTGTGCTTTCTTTTATGACTCAGTATCTGATCAATCTTTGCAAGAGTTGCATAGGCATTTTAAAAAAACTTTATAGTGTACAACTTATGTGCTTTTGTAACTGTTTTCATATATTTAATGGAATATTGTTTGCTATGTATGTTTATGACAGAAGATACCTTGGTAGATAGTCTCTTTTTTTCTTTTTTTAGAGGCAGGATCTCACTCTGCTGCCTAGAGCTAGAATGCAGAGGCATAAGCATAGCTCACAGCCACCTCAAACTCTTTAGTATCTCTCTTTACCCTGTTTAAAGTTGTCTTTTTTTTTTTTTTTTTTTTGCCATGAATACCATGTTTTTTTTTTTTCTTGGTTTTTTTTTTTTTTGAGACACAGTTTCACTCTGCCACCTGGGCTGGAGTACAGTGGTGCCATCTTAGCTTGCTGCAACCTCTGCTTCCCTGGTTCAAGCGATTCTCCTGCCTCAGCCTTCTGAGTAGCTGGGATTACAGATGCACACCTCACCACACCCAGCTAATTTTTGTATTATTAGTAGAGATAGGGTTTCACCGTGTTGACCAGGCTGGTCTCGAACTCCTGACTGCAAGTGATCCACCCATCTCGGCCTCCCAAAGTGCTGCTATTAAAGGCATAAGCTACCACACCCAGCCTGAATACCAATTTTTCTAATATTCATGCTGTCGTTTTTGTATATAAAATATTTTCCTTTTTTTTTAACTGATTACAGAAGATCAGACAAATCTATAAATTATTCAAATAGAGTTAATGGCATGATGTAGATTCTTTCAGCTCTTTTTCTATCCATACATTTACACCTATATTATAATGAAGATTTTTTTAAACCAAAAAATAAATAATAATATATTTAAGTTTTACAACTTGCTTTATGAAGAATGCATTCTTGCAATTCTTCCTGTCAGTGTCTATACATTCACCTTATTCTTTTTAACTGATCTCTGGAGCTGGCACTTACACAGTACCTGGCCCAGCACTTGCTTCTTTAAAAAAGATTAAATATTGCTTCAGGGAAGCCTTCCTTGACCCCCGCCTCCCTCTCAAAAAAACTGGATCAAGGCCCACTGTAATACGCCTTCATAATACTCTGCTATTTTCCTCCCAAGCCACCCAAAATAATTGTACAGTTGTGTGATTAATATCTGTTCCCCCCCACCCTAAACACACACATACACACACCCCTCACATCTCTACACTGAACAGTGAGCTCCTCAGTGGCAGGGACCCAGCCTGTTTTTTTCCTACTTATACTCCAGCACCTAGCACAGTGCCTGAAAATTATATCTGTTGAATAAATATTTTTGATGTCATTATGCCCATTTTACAGGTTAGAAAGCTGAGTTAACTTAAGTAACAGTTGTCCTATAAGAAATCCCGTGAGGGTACTCAGAAATAAATAGAGGCAACAATAGATTATGAGTATTTTAAGATGGCAATACATCAAAGATTTACCTTATTTTTAAATTATTCACATAGGGTAGATGTTCCTTTGGATTGTTACTGAGTTTTCATGATTATAGAGAGTGCTCAAATGAATATCCTTGTAGAAATAGCTTTACACATGTACGTACTCCTATAAGATAAATAAATAGAAATTAAATTCCAGCAAAGGGAATGCACATTTTACAATTGGATGGATATTGCCAAATTGCCCTCCAAAAGAGATTATGCAAATTTATATTTGTAGTACCCAAGTATGAGAGTGCTTTTGCCCTCATACCCTTGCCAAAGCTGTGCATTTTCACTCATTTTTTTCTTTGCTAATCTGATCCTTACAAAGTGATATATCATTCTTTTCATTTTCATATCTTTGATTTTTGGTGAGGTTGAATATCTTTTAATTTGTTTCTTGGCCATTTATATTCTTCTTCTTTTAAATGTATAGCCTGTTTGTGTACTTTGCCCATGTTTTTTGTTGAATAGTCTTTTGTTGTTGAGTTGGAATAGCTCTTTTTATATCACAAATAATACTCTTGTCTTCCTGTCATAAATATTTTCTCAGTTTTTTGTTTGTGTTTTCACCTTGTAAAGCTGTTTCTTAGAATATACAAGTTTAACATTCTTTATATAATCCAATTTGTTATCATTTCATTTATTTATAGTAGCTAGTTTAAGTGCTGTGTTCTGAAAGACTTTGCCCACTTCAAGAGTAGAAAACTCTTCATCTGTATTTTCTTCTAACACCTTTATGGTTTTGAATATTACATTTAAATATTTGTCTTATGTGGGTTTTATTTTGGTGTGTAGTCAAAATGTAGGGTTCCAACTTTAATTTTTTCTCAAGATCTATCCAGTTGTTCTTCACAATTATTGAACAGTTGACATTTCACTAATTAACTTAAAATGCCCCCTTCATCAAATACTAAAATCCCTGACATTTTGGGATCCATTTATAGAATCTTCTGTTCCATTGTGTAATAGTTAAGAGTGCCAGCACTGGAGCTGGATTTGCACCCAGCTCTGCCATTCATAGTTTCCTCTTCTGTGAAATGGGGATGATAGTATCCACCTCACAAGGTTGTGATTACTAGATAAGTTCATTTTTCTACACTGATTAGAACTGTTTCTGGCCCTCAGTAAGTATTTGGTATTTTTATAGTATTTATTATTCTTAAATTTTTAGTATTTTTCATAGTACACAATCACATCATCTGCACATAATGGTATTTTTATCGCCTTGTAGAGTGACAGTTAGTCAACGTGAACAATTTATAGATGACCTATTACAACTCTACTTATCCCCCATCCTCGTATCTTATCCAAACTAGACATCTTAACTCTAGTTAGGAAGGGAGGGGAAAGAAGAGGAAAGGAAATGAAGCCATCCCTATTCACAGATGGCATGGCTGTCTACACAGAAAATCCCAAATGGCACACACATGCACCCCTCCCTAGAACTACTACATGAATTTAGCAAGGTTGCAGGATACAAGGTCAACACACAGAAATCAAATCACATTTCTTATCCTAGCAATGAACAATACTATTTGTAATAGCTTCCCCCAAAATAAAGTGCTTAGGTAAAAATCTAACAGAACGTGTACAGGACCTTTATGCTGAAAACTACAAAGTGCTAATGAAAGAAATCTCCAAAGTCCTCAATAAATGGAGAGATAGACCATGTTCAGAGATTAGAACACTTAACATATTACAGATGTCAGTTCTAAGTTGATCTGTAGACTTCCATGCAATTCCTATTAAAATCCCAGCAAGATTTTTTGTGGCATACATCGACTCTAAAATTTACATGGAAAGGCAAAGGAACAAGAATAGCCAAAGCAATTTTGAAAAGATTAATAAAGTTGGAGGAATCACACTGCTGTACCTGATCTTAAGACTTACCACACAGCTACAGTAATCAAGACAGTATGGCTTTGGAGAAGAGATAGACATGTAGACTAACATAACAGAATAAAGAATGCAGAAATGGACTCATGCAAATCTTGATCAAACCCTCACACCTTAGACAGAAATTAACTCTTGGCATTCATGAAGGGGATAAAAAAAAGATTTAAAAAACGGAAATTAACTCAAAATGGAGCATAGTTCTGGATATAAATAACAAAACTATAAGATTTTTAGAAGAAAACATAGGGGAAAATCTGGAACTTTCATATATTGCTGGTGGGAATGCAAAATGATACGGTTGCCCTAGAAAACAGTTGCATAGTTTCTTTAAAAATTAAATATGGCCAGGCGCGGTGGCTCACGCTTGTAATCCCAGCACTTTGGGAGGCCGAGGCGGGTGGATCACGAGATCAAGAGATCGAGACCATCCTGGTCAACATGGTGAAACCCCATCTCTACTAAAAATACAAAAATTAGCTGGGCATGGTGGCGCACGCCTGTAGTCCCAGCTACTCAGGAGGCTGAGGCAGGAGAATTGCTTGAACACAGGAGGCGGAGGTTGCGGTGAGCCGAGATCGTGCCATTGCACTCCAGCCTGGGTAACAAGAACGAAACTCCGTCTCAAAAAAAAAAAAAAAAAAAAAATTAAATATACACTTACAATATAACGCAGCAATCCCAAGCCTAGGTATTTGCCCTAGAGAAATGAAAACTTATGTTCACAGAAAACGTGTACAAAGAAGCTTAAAGAGGCTTTATTCATAATTCCCCAAACCTGGAGACAACCTAAATATTCTTCAAGGGGTGAATGGATAAACAAATAGGGGTGCATGCATGCAGTAAATTACTACTCAGCAATAAAATGGACTGAACATGCAACAACTTGGATATATCTCAAAAGCATTATGCTAAGCGAAAGGAGAATGTTCTGAAAAGATTATATGCTGTACTTTATTTGTTTGTTTGTTTCTTGGGAATTTTTGGAGACAGAGCCTTACTCTGTTGCCCAGGGTGGAGTACAGTGGCACAATCTTGGCTTACTGCCTACCAGGTTCAAGAGATTCTCGTGCCTCAGTCTCCCAAGTAGATGAGACTCAGGTGCACGCCACAGTGCCCAGCTAATTTTTGTATTTTAGTAGAGACAGGGTTTCATCATGTTGTTCAGGTTGGTCTTAAACTCCTGACCTCAAACGATCAGCCCGCTTCAGCCTCCCCAAGTGCTAGGATTACAGACATGAGCCACCACACCCAGCCTGTATGTTTTTGTTTATGTGACATTTTTTCAGAAGACAAACTATAGTGATAGAGAGCAGGTCAGCGATTAGGCGTGGAGGCATGCGATTTCAAAGCAATAACACGATCAAGTTTTTGGAGGTTATAGAACTGTTCTGTATCCTGATAGTGGTGGTGGTGACATTAATCTATGTACATATTAAAATTCTTGGAACTATACAGAAAACATCAAATTTACTGTATTGATAAAAGTACAAGAAATGATGCTATAATCAAAATGACCCTGCTATGTCTTGCGGGTCAGTACACAACT
Organism: Sapajus apella; assembly: GCF_009761245.1. Classification (NCBI taxonomy): domain Eukaryota; kingdom Metazoa; phylum Chordata; class Mammalia; order Primates; family Cebidae; genus Sapajus; species Sapajus apella. The sequence goes on from NW_022437104.1 coordinate 710,438, forward strand.
TTAGGTTTCTGTAACCATTTTTTTATCCTTACAATTTCTTCTGGGAATTCTAAGCTCACTGTAAAATATCCTTAGTACGGGTAAGCCTTTGTGCTCAAACCAGTTAACCCTGTCATGTTCTGCAAGGTGCGTCAATTAGAATTCTTCTGAATCTAATACAAATTTGGGGCTTGAATTTTGTAGGTCTTCATTTGAGAATCCCTGCTCCTTCGATGTACAATGTTGGCCTATGTGAGAACAAAAATGGGGTCTCTATGAGGGAGGAAGAAAGTAAGGGATGGCCATTGGGTATGTGGGCCATGCAGAAAATGGTGGGGATGATATTGCTCCTAGAAACCCCTGGAAAATTCCACACAAGAACAGAATTTGGGACCAGCACCAAGTAGCAGGCTCTCCTTTTGGCTTTACTTGCACACTCATCTGTAGTGCTACCACTCCCAGGGTGTAGAATCCCGAGCAATTGTATCTCTCTGAGAAGCCACACCCCAAAACCAGTTTCCCAGTAGGCTCAACATTACCTGCGTTTTTTTTTTTTTTTCTGATATCAGAGAGTGGCACCTTAGAAAGCTACGATTGGTCTACATCTGCCCATCTTGCTCACAACAACAGCAAAGACAAAACATAAAAGATATCGGCTGGACATGTCAAATCAGGCCCATCCAGTCAGCTGACCATGGTGACTGACGCTGTGGCCTGTCGTAGCGGCTTTCAAATGTTTTTCAGATCAGTTTACACAATAAGAAACATACCATATTTGACATCACAACTCAGTACATGTACCTGTGCATGCAAACACACACACACACACACACACACACACACACACACACACACACACCATCTCAAGCCAGTGTTTCACAAAACAATATTTACCTTTATTATGTGAATACACTCTGCTTAAAGAAAAACTTTTTTTTTCATTTTTCTATTCATTCTGTTAAATGTTGATTTCACTCCACTATATTGATTTCACAGCCCACCAATGCTTTAAGACCTGCAGTTTGGAAAGAACTGCCCTAAGGGGTGAGGTGTAATGGTTCCCAATTCCAGAGGCCTTTAGAACAACCACCAGTAGCCCCATGTGGGATGTTGTAGCTGCTTCAAGACTTTAGTCCCAACCTAAAACAATGCTGCTGCAACCTTGTCTTTTTCCTCATCAGCTTCCCAGACTTCAGAGTTCCGGCCTCTTAAATCAGCTGCCTTAGCAGTGAGAAGGCCAGAGGCCCTCCAGGCTGTGCGCGGAGCCCGAGTTGCCCTAGCAACACTTGGCTGTAATTGACTCCCGCAGTCACCTGCTCCAGCCTCCCTGCTTCTCTGCACTATGAGCTGTGGCCCCCTTTTCTCCTGCCTTTCATAACAACTTCTCCATCCTCATTATATAGACAGATGTCTCCTCATTCCTCCCCCTCCCGATGGATGGTCAGATTCTTGGCACCCACCTCCCTGGCACTCTCCACATTGCCAAATACTCGCTCTGACATGATTAGACACTCACAGAGATGGATGATTTGCATTTCTTTCAGATCACAAACAACATCTAATGCTGGCCAATTTAGCTGAGAGAACACAAACTCAAACGTAGGCAGGGGCTAAGCAGGTCACACAAGAGCCTAGTTGGGAACTGTGCCCCTTTCTAAATGAAACAGTGGCTATTCCATCCAGCTGATTTTGCCCTATAGAAATGCATATCCACATAGCCAGAATCTTTGAACTGTTCCAGAGAAGCCATAAAATCTGGGTCTTTTTTGAACTCTACCAATTTTTACATGCTGACAAGTAATTAAAAAAATATTTTTGAAAATTCTTATGGGCTAAATCAAACACATGTGTGGGTTGGATCCATTCACCAGGCTACCAGTTTGCAAGTTCTGTTTTAAACTCTCTTTCATCCTCTGTCTTGCATTTGGACTTGATGTCCTCTGCCATCTGAGGCCAACAAAAACAAAAACAATAACTGGGCTTAAATTAACTCTAAACTTCTCTCCCTCCCAGATAGCCACAGTAATTAGGCAAAGACTCTTAAGAAGTATTCATGGAGCAAAACCAGTTGGTTCCACTGTCTCTACTCAGCACCAGAACACCCAATTCTACCTATTCTTCTGTTCCAGTTAGTTTCAGTCATACAGTAAGAATGTAAGGTTGTAAGGCTGGCCACTGAAGAAAGCTCTGACCTCTGGGGGAGGGGGCCTTTCCCTGGGCTCTTCCCCTTATCGTAGCCATAAGTTAGCTGACATCCCCCATTCTTGTATTCCCACCTATCCATGAAATAGGAACTGCTGCCCTTTCAGAAGTATTGCGAAGAGAGCTTCCTGCAGCCCCTTTGCACCTCCTCCCCACAGTAACTTGATTGGTGAGGTTCCAAGACAGGACTGAATGCTTGTTGCTCAGCCCCTGCTGAGCTCCCTGCGCTCTCTTTTTCGGAGTTCCCTTGCCCACAGAACACCTGTGTTCTCCTCTCTGCCTCTCCATGTGGTCAGCCTACAAGGGTAGGGAGGCCTACAGGTGGATGAACACCCTTTCTGTGACTGGGGGTGTGGATAAGCACCCTTTCTGTGACTGGTGGGGTGAGGGTCTGCTGTACAGACCCATCTATCCCCTCAGGAGGGTGCAAAAGTCTAGGCTTGGGATGAACCAGTTGGAAACCTGATTCAGGCTACAGGCCACAGACCTATTCTCCAAATCAGTCTTAACAACAATACGTCTCAATATTCTGATTCCTCTTTAACTTCCGTGTCTCTTTCTCAATTAGGAATTCAGGGGAGAGACTGGTGTGATTATATGATCTTTGGAGAGACCCCATGGTGTATGAATGGGGAAACCTTGAGAAATGGATGCAATGACTGGCATTTGAGGGAAGCATTTCTCTTTGTAGGAGTGTGGTGACTGGTATGCACAGGTGTTCTGGCTGTTTTTTTCTTTTTCGTAAGGACAGGCCCTGGAAAGTACTGGCCATGTGCATCATTGACTTGGGGATTTTACAGCAGTTTGTATGATAGCTGGTGTCTGCAGGCACGTAAATGCTTTTGATAGACAGTGGCCTTAGAAAACATAAGCCTCAAAGGTTTTTGACCTTGCAGTTGTAGCTGGTATCTAAAAGCAGATAGGCCCACGCAGACCCTGAGTAAGAACAAACTGTGCATGCTTTTGTGGCTGAGGCATGGATAAGAGTATCAGGAAAAGAATATTTAGCCTTGGCTAAGGTTTGCCTCAAAACAAAGTTTCAATTATCAGACCTTTTCAGTATCAGAGGGCTGAAAAATATTTGCTCCCTTTTCTCTATCTCTCAGCCAGGATTACAGGCCAGGACTTTAAACTGCAAAAGTAGCCAAATTTCATGTGAACCACAAAGTACTAGAGTGAGAGTGTATCTTCTACATTTTAGTAGGTGGCATTCAATCAGTGCTATTATCTGTCTTGTTTTGAATTGCACCCCATTCGAGAGGCAAGCAAAAAAAAAAAAAAAACTACAAAGGGGCTGCCTTCTTGAATTTTTGTGGCACATTCACAGATTCCTAGATCCAGCCCCCTACCACCACCTCTGCATGGCCTCAGGGTGGCTCTGGATTTGTTCGTTTTGGGAGTCGTGACCATGACTTTGGATTTTAAAGACCCAGACAATGTGTTTCACCTAGGAAGGCAGGTGATTTTTATCAAGTTACAGCTAGAGGAATGGGAGTGCTTATCATACAAGGGATATATCAACTTGAATTGAGGTGGAGAAACAAATCATGAAATTATTAAAATTCCAGAGGCTAAAGCAAAAACCTTTAAAGACTAGCTTCTCTAGGAATATGGTTTGCTCGTAAAATCGAGGAATTTGAATTTCTTTCAAAATAATGCTTCATATGGATTTATTTGTGAGTGAGATAGCATTTGTTTGTGAGGATGTACTTCAAAATATTCCAAAAAATGAATGAATAGATGAGTTAAATTTGTTAAAGTGTTGATAATTATTGAAGCTGAGTGATTTATTATGCTATTCATATGGATTTCTTATAGTATTCGTTCTAATTTTTTATATGTTTAAAATTTCCCATAGCAGATCACTAGAAAAAATAAGAATAAGCTTTGGTCCTACTGTCAGAACAAGAGCAGTGAGACAATAAAAGAAAAAAATACAAGAAGATATACCGTTTAAGATGAAGGATAAGAAGGGTTTTCTTAGGAAAATGTGATCTTGAAGAGCAAGCTAGACAGAGATGAAAGGAAAAATAAGGTACACCCAAGATCTAAAGGTTCTTAAAGATGTAACTAGAAAACAGGGAGACATTTTGTTACTATGTCATAGAGGTTATCTAGGTCTCAAAGAGACCAGGGAAAGACAGGGAGAGGAGGAAAAAAAAAGAACACTGGAATTACTCTACTGATTGGAATCCGGATCTACAACGCTATTGAGTGGTGTCCTCCTAAAGGTGCACTTAGAGTCCATATAAATTTAGAGCAATTCGAAAAAAACCACATGGTAGACAAAATGCATCCCCGCCATCCATCCCCTCGAACCCTTCCCCCTACCCCAAGCTGTTCACACCTTAATCCCTACTACCTGTGAATGTAATATATTAATATGACAAAAGGGACTTTGCAAATGTACGTAAGCATACAAACTTTAAGATAGGGAGATTATCTTGGATTGCCCAGGTAGGCCCAATCTCATTTTGGCATGAGCTCTTAAAAGCTGAGAAACTGCCCTGGCTGGCAGCAAGAGCGATATGGCAGAAGGAAAAGTCAGAGGAAATCCAAGCTTAAGATGTAGGGGCCATGTGCAAGGATGGGGGAGAGGCCTTTAAGAGCCAAGAATGGCTCCCAGCTGACAGCCAACAAGTAAACAGGGTCCTCAGTTCTATCAACATAAAGAGCTAGATTTTAACAACCTGAATGAGCTTGGAAGCAGATTCTTCCCATAGCCTTCCGATAAGAGAGTCTAGCTGGCTGATACCTTGATTATGGCCTTGTGAAACCCAGAGCAGAGAAACCAGTCAAGCCAATCCAGACTTCTGACCTACAGAACAGTAGGAGAACCAGTTTGTATTTTTAAGCCTGTAAGTTCTGGCCATCTGTTCTAATATCAATAGGAAACTACTGCATACCATCATATAAAGTGGGTACATAAAATTTGAACAGATTTATGAAGGAAAGATCAAGAGGATCATTGTAAAATATGCCATGCATTTTCTTTATTATTTTATTTTTTTCAGACAGAGTCTCACTCTGTTGCCCAGGCTAGAATGCAGTGGCAGTATCTCGGCTCACTGCAACCTCCACCTCCCAGGTTCAAGCGATTCTCCTGCCTCAGCCTCCCAAGTAACTGGAACTACAGGCACGCACCACCACACCCAGCTAATTTTTTGTATTTTTGGTAGAGACGGGGTTTCACCATGTTGGCCAGGATGGTTTCCATCTCTTGACCTCGTGATCTGCCCTCCTCGGCCTCCCAAAGTGCTGGAATTACAGGCGTGAGCCACTGCACTTGGCCTGTATTTTTATTAGAAATGGAGTTTCACCATGTTGGCCAGGTTAGTCTCAAACACCTAACCTCAGGTGATCCACCTGCCTTGGCCTCCCAAAGTGCTGTGATGAACCTCACAAGTCACAAAGAGTTTGTCAGGAAAACAAATGGCTGCATCTGAAAGAAAAATTAAAGAAGAAAGCAAAGAACACACTGTGATTGAAAAAGGAGTGGTCAGCTGGGCGTAGTGATTCACACCTGTAATCCCAGCACTTTGGGAGGCTGAGGTGGGCAGATCACCTGAGGTCAGGAGTTCGAGACCAGTCTGGCTAACATGGTGAAACCCTGTCTGTACTAACAATACAAAAATTAGCTAGGTGTGGTGGGGGGGCGCCTGTGATCCCAGCTACTCAGAAGGCTGAGGCACGAGAATCGCTTGAACCTGAGAGGCAGAGGTTGCAGTGAGCTGAGATCATGCCACTGCACTCCAGCCTGGGCAACAGAGCGAGATTATGTTTCAAAAGAAAAAAAAAAAAAAGAAAGAAAATTAGCTGGATATGGTGGAATGCACCTGCAGACCCAGCTACTCTGGAGGCTAAGACAGGAGGATCACTTTAGCACAGGAGATGGAGGCCGCAGTGAGCCAAGATTGTGCCATGTACACCAGCCTGGGTGACAGCGTGAGACCTTATCTCAAAAACACACACATAAACCCCGAAACAATGCAAATTAAGACTTAGTGAGGTATTATTTTTTACTTGTTGGATTGCCAAAGTTTAAAAATCTGCCTAATTTTTGTATTTTTAGTAGAGGCAGGCACACACCACCACACCCCTTCTCTATAAAAAAAAAAAGAAAGAAAGAAAGAAAAGAAAAAGGAGTGGCCATCATGTCAGACACTGCTAATTGTCTTCTAATATCTGTTCTCACTTTCCTCTAAAGTTATTATTGTTTTAGAAACGTGTATGCCTCCCCAGCTAAACATTGCATTTCCCGTTCTCCATTGCAGCTAAGTGTGATTAAATATTAGCCAATGAGATGAGACTGGAAAAGATGTGTACTCATATCTTTTGGGTTGAGCCCTTACTGTGAGAGGTGGATCCTCTTTCCTTCCCTTCTTTATCCTGCTGACTAAAATGTGAGCCATTTTGTAGCATGTGATGGGAGCATCATTCTAGCGATGCTGAGAGTAAATGACTGGATAGCCTCGTGGAATAGTTACTACACTAGCTTTGTACTGCCTTCTGGTCTGTTACATCTGAGGGAAATAAAGTTCTGTTGTACTTAAGCCTCTGTTCATTTGTGTTACTGTTATAAGAGGCTGGACCTATATCCTAACTAATATAGCCATGTACATGTTAGGTAAGGAAAGGTGGACCAACCCGAGGAGCAGATTAATATGTTAAAAATTTAGCTGAGGCCAGGCACGGTGGCTCATGCCTATAATCCTAGCACTTTGGGAGGCTGAGGCAGGAGGATCACTTGAGCCCAGGAGTTTGAGACCAGCCTGAGCAATATAATGAGGCTAATTTTTAAAAAATTAAAAACTTAGCCAGGCATGGTGGTGCATGCCTGTAGTCTCAGCTACTTGGGGAGAGGCTGAGGTGGGAGGATGGCTTGAGTCCCAGAGTAATTTGAGGCTCCATGAGCTGTGATTGTGCCATTGCACTCCAGCCTGGGTGACAGAGTGAGACCCTGTCTAACACAGACAGATACCTTAGCTGAGCATCTGGCTCAAGATGGTGATTTGAGGCTGGCAAGGTGCCTCACGCCTGTAATCCCAGCACTGTGGGAGGCGGAGGCGAGAGGATAACTTGAGCCCAGGAGTTTGAGACCAGCTTGGGCAACGTGGTGAAACTCTCCCCTCTAAGCATGCCTGTAATCCCAGCTACTGAGAGGCTGAGGTAGGAGGATCGCTTAAGCCTGGGAGGTTGAGGCTGCAGTCAGCCATGATTGCGCCACTGCACTACAGCCTGGTTGACAAAGCCAAACTCTGTCTCATGAACAAAAAAAGATGGTGTTTTGAGCATTTGCTAAAACCTACCATCAGCCCTGTTTCAGATACCTAGAAATCTTGTGTAAATGTTCCCAACTTTTTATTGTGAAAAATGTCAAATATATGGAAAAGTTCAAACTAATACAATGAATATCATTATGCCCATCACTCAATTTCTTTTCTTTTCTTTTCTTTCTTTCTTTCTTTCTTTCTTTTTTTTTTTTTTGAGACAGTCTTGCTCTGTCGCCCAGGCTGGAGTGCAGTGGTGCGATCTCCGCTCACTGCAACCTCCGCCTTCCAGTTTCAAGTGATTCCCCTGCCTCAGCCTCCCAAGTGGCTGAGATTACAGGTGCACACCACCACACCCGGCTAACTTCTGTATTTTTAGTAGAGATGAGGTTTCATCATGTTGGCCAGTCTGGTCTCAAACTTCTGACCTCAAGTGATCTGCCCACCTCAACCTCCCGAAGTGCTGGGATTACAGGTGTGAGCCATTACTCCCGGTCCCATCACTCAATTTCAACAACTGTTAACATTGTGCCCTATTGGCTCACTCTATCTATCTATCTATCTATCTATCTACCTACCTATCTATATCTCTCTAACTATCTAATTTTTCACCCCTAAGTACTTGAGTGTGCATCTTCAAAGGTTGTTCTCCTGTATAACTACCAAACCTTTATCACAACTAAGTATATGAACAACAGTATTCTAACAAAAATATTTTAATATGGTCTAATATCATCTAGATCATATTTTGATTTTCCCTAATTGTTCCCCTATGTCTTTATAGCTTAAAAAAAAAAAACCGGGATCCAGTTAAGGTTCTTGCATTTCGTTATGTGTTTTTGTTTGAATTTGGAAGAGTTTTTTGGAACACTTTGAATTTGTCACATCTTTTTATACAATATTTTTAAGATTAAAAAATAAACAGCTGTGCTTGAAAACAAACAAAAAAGGGGAATCTCCAGGGGTCAGAAACAGAATGAGAGCCCATAAAGGAGAGATAGATATATGTGCAGGTGAAGAAGCCAGAACTGACACCGGCTGTAGGGGCTGGAGTTTCAGTTCCTGCTTAGACAGAGGAGCTGAGGCCCTACATGTATGAGGAAATCAACCTAGAGGGAGCAACACTTCACACATGAACATTGAAACAAAAATGAAGTGTAATTTCTTACCCATTAGACAGACAAATATTTTAAATCTCCTCAAAGCATTGGGAAGAATGGGGAGAAATAAGCATACTCCTACACTGCTGGTAGAAATATCAACTGGTTCAACCACTTTAGAGAGCAATTTGTCAAAATGTGAAAAAATAAAATGTGATGATGTCATAGAATGGAACACTGCACTGAAGTGGTGCTAGATCTACATATAGCAATATGGATAGGTCTCAAAAGCATGCCTTTGAATGAAAAAAAAGATACAATTATGTAAATGGATATGAACAAAAATGCCATATATAGTTTATGGATGGATGGATGTTTGTAAAGTATAAAATTGGATGAGACTACACTCCAGACCATAGCAGTTGCCTCAAATGAGCATGGCAATGCAGGTGGTAGCTAAACAAAATTTTAGCTAGATTTCTAAGATTTTTTTAATTGCAGAAAGCAAATATGACAAGATGTCTACAATTCTGGGTGATGGGAATATGGGTTTTTATTATAATATTCTTGTGCTTTTTCTGTAGTTTCCACATTTCTCACAATTAAAAAGAAAGACGAAACTCAGCTGAGCCTGCTTCAAAGGAGAAAGGGAGCTAAAAGAGTGGAGAGAAAGACTTATTTCTGCTGTTGTTGAAGTTCCACTTAAGGCCTAGAAAATTCGAAGGCTTTTTGCAAGGGCAGCAAGCCCAAGGCAGAGAAATTTTTCCTCCCCAGGACCAAAGGGCACAAGCTTCTGAATGTCAGTTTAGGACTCCATTGAAGGCAATTTGTCATATAAAATACATTGGAGGTAGAGGGGAAACCACAGCTAAGAGGATGGCTTCATGTAATCAAGGAATTCCAGACCAAGAGGCAGTGGCAGTAACCACTGAGGCACAAAACCAGACATGAAGAAATGCCAGTCCCAGACCACGAGAAGATGATGTGCAGAGAATGCAATAACAATCCCCAAAGATGGTTATGTACTAATCCCTGGAACCTGTGAATATATTACTTTACACTGCCAAAGAGAATCCTACAAGTCTTTTTTTTTTTTTTTTTTTGAGACGGAGTTTCGCTCTTGTTGCCCAGGCTAGAGTGCAATAGCATGATCTCGGCTCACTGCAACCTCCACCTTCTGGGTTCAAGCAAATCTCCTGCCTCAGCCTCCGGAGTAGCTGGGATTACAGGCATGCACCACCATGCTGGCTAATTTTGTATTTTTAGTAGAGACGGGGTTTCACCATGTTGGTCAGGCAGGTCTCAAACTCCTGACCTCAGATGATCCATCTGCCTCGGCCTCCCAAAGTGCTGGGATAACAGGCATGAGCCACTGCGCCCAGCCTCATACAAGTCTTTTTTTTTTTTTTTTTTAACGGAGTCTCACTCTTTTGTCAGTCTGGAGTGCAGTGGGGCGATCTCGGCTCACTGCAACCTCAGCCTTCTGCCTCAGCCTCCCGAGTAGCTAGGATTACAGGCGCCTACCACCACGCCTGGTTAATTGGCTAATTTTTGTATTTTTAGTAGAAGTGGGGCGTCACAATAGGAAACTACCACATACCATCGTATAAAGTGGGTACATAAAATTTGAACAGATTTGTGAAGGAAAGACCAAGAGGATCATTATAAAATATGTCATGCATTTATTTATTTATTTATTTTATTATTATTATTTTGAGATGGAGTCTCACTGTGTTGCCCAGGCTGGAGTGCAGTGGCATGATCTCAGCTCACTGCAACCTCCACCTCCCGGGTTCAAGCAATTCTCCTGCCTCAGCCTCCTGAGCAGCTGGGATTAAAAGTGTGTGCCACCATGCCCGGCTAATTTTTGTGTTTTCAGCAGAGATGGGGTTTCACAATGTCGGCCAGGCTGGTCTCAAACTCCTGACCTCAGGTGATCCACCCACCTCAGCCTCCCAAAGTGCTGGGATTATGGGCGGGCGTGAGCTCACGTCTTTTAACTTTGGGACTTTTAGAACTCATTAGGACCAGCCAATCAGAGCTCACTTGCCTTGGCCAATCAGGGGTCAGCTGTATCAACCAATCAGGGCTTGGCTGTATTGACCAAGGGAACTCAGCTGCCTCAACCAATGAGAACTGAGTTTCAAACTTTCATTCACCTAAACAGGCCTGATTGGGAACTTGGGCAGGAATTTTTGCTGTAAAACTGGAGCATGATGGCATTCCCCTGTAGTCCCAGCTACATGGGAGATTGAGGTGGGAGGATCACTTAAGCCCAGGGATTCCAGGTTGCAGTGAGCTATGATCACACCACTGCACTCCAGCCTGGGTTGCTGTGTCTCTGAAAAACAAACACGCAAGCAAACAACAAAATAAGCTTTCCTTTTGTTCTCTGGAATGCACCTTCATTTTACACTGGAGGCTGTGACCCAGGTTTGCAAACTGTTCACTGGACCAAAGTCTCTTTCCTCTAAATTCCTTTTCAGAGAACTTTTGTTCACAGAACAAGCCCACCTTAATTATAGCCCAGTGAGACCTGCGTGGGACTTCTGACATACAGGTCTGTAAGATAATAGATGTGTGTTTTAAGCCACTAAATTTGTGGTAATTTGTTATGGCAGCAACAGTAAACTAATACAGCAAGGGTCTGAATCACACTCAGAGCCGTGACTACTCCAAAAGGGGGTGGCTGCTCACAGGAGAGTGTGGAAAAGCTGTGTCACCAAATTGAGTGCAGCCTCAGGGCTATGCTGAGATGCCAGAAGCACAAGTTCAAAGTGGGAATTTAGTAAGTTTTAAATAGCTTGAATTTTGAAGAAGGAAGCCTTGAGGATGGCCTGAGGACCATGGGTATCACCCCAGGAAAATCTAACTTTTCAAGAGCACAGGAATGTCGCATATGTCACCTTCTGAAGGAGGAAACAGTAAACATGCATGGAACTCCACCCTACTCCCATTTGGTAAACCAAGTGCCATAATTAGTCTCTATATAAATCCCAGCAGAGTTGACGCTTAAGAGGTTGTGGACCCTAGACAACTAACACAATTTAATTTGTCTCCTGTTGAAGCTGAAAGCAAGGCAGTTTGTTTTTTTCTCATGTTTGCTATGTTTATTCTTTCCCCTAGATAACATTGTCTCCGCTGTAAGCTTTGCTTTCTGACAGCAATGTGGGTCTGGACTGTATTTTATGTGTTGGTTTCTAGTAACATAATTTTTCTTATCATAACTGCTTCGGGGCTGAGGTTTGCTTGTTAATTTTTTTTTTTTTTTTTTTTTTTTTTTTTGAGACAGGGCCTCCCTCTGTTGCCCAGCCTTGGAGTGTAGTGGCGATCACAACTCACTGCAGCCTCTACCTCTTGGATTCAAGCGATCCTCCCACCTCAGCCTCTCCTGAGTAGCTGGGACTACAGACGTGTGCCACCACACCGGGCTAATTTTTGTATTTTTTTTGTAGAGACAGGGTTTTGCCATGTTGCCCAGGCTGGTGTCAAACTCCTAAGCTCAAGTGATCCCCCTGCCTCGGCCTCCCAAAGTGCTGGGATTGTAGGCGTGAGCCACTGCACCTGGCCCTGCTTGTGACTTCTAAGAATTTAAAAATTTCTTTTTTGAAATGAGGTCTCACTCTGTCACCCAGGCTGGAGTGCAGTGGCATGATCATAGCTTACTGCAGCCTCAAACTCCTGGGTTCAAGAGATTCTTCTGCCTCTGCCTCCTGAATAAATGGGACTCTAGGTACGAGCCACCATGTCTGGCTAATTTTAAAAATTGTTTGTAGAGATGGGGTCTTATTATGTTGCTCAGGCTGATCTTGAACTCCTGGTCTCAAGGGATCCTCTTGCCTTGGCCTTCCAAAGTGCTGGGATTACAGGTGTCAGCTGCCATGCCCAGCTTCTAAGAATTTTTTTTCTTTAATTAGCCTTTTATTAATACAGAAGCAGTATATGTGCATTGTAGAAAATTAGAAAATATAGGCAAGTAGAAATAAATAAATAACTAAAATCTCCACCTCCCAGAGATCACCACTGTAAGACCTTAGAGTATAACCTACAGGATCTGTGCGTGTGTGTGTCTATGCATGATTTTATTTTATTACCAAACTGAGATCATACTACACATAATGTTCTTCAGTCTGTTTTTTTCAGTCATCAACCTCCATTTTGCTGTTTCAGTAAATTTTCAACCCTTCTAACACCCTGTTCCTGTTCATATTTCTCCAAATGACCCAAAAATGTCCTATACAGTTGTTTCATCCAAATCAGTGCCTAATCCAGACCATGCATTGCATCTGGTTTATATGTCCCTTAAGTCTCTTTTAATCTAGCAGACGCCAGTTTTTAATGATACTGCTTTGCTGAAGATACCAAGCCAATAGTTCTGCAGAATGTTTCACTTACGAGATTTGTCTGATTGCTTCTTTGCGTTGTTTTCTACTAAATTTTGTGCATGTGTCATTGATGCTGGGAATATCTTGTGTGCCCAATTAACTCTTTGAACTCTTAGAAAATGGAACATATGAGAATGGATTAATTTTGTCTTGAAGGTCCTTACGGGATCCTCACCGATTTCAGTGGATGACAGCCCACGTTGCAGTAGCCAAAGGAACCTCCACTCTCCCCACACCTCAGAGCAAGATCCTTCTAGATGAGACTTGAGGAGGAAATAGTTTTGGGCTTAAATTTCCCTGGAATTTTGGAATTAATCTTTCTCCCAAGATTTTCAGAACTGGAGAGCCTTTGTATTGTTCAAATTTGGACATTTATATATTATTTGGAACTTTTTCTTTTGAGACAGAGTCTTGCTCTGGTTGCCCGGGCTGGAGTGCAATGGCACGGTCTCGGCTCACTGCAACCTCCACCTTCTGGGTTCAAACGATTCTCCTGCTTCAGCTTCCCGAGTAGCTAGGGCTACAAGCGCATGCCACCACGCCTGGCTAATTTTTTTTGTATTTTTAGCAGAGATGGGTTTCACTATGTTGGCCAGGCTGATCTTGAACTCCTGACCTCTTGATCCGCCCACCTCGGCCTCCCAAAGTGCTGGGATTACAGTTGTGAGCCACTGCGCCCGGCCCCATTATTTGGAACATTTTAATGCTATCCTTTGGTTTGAACACACAACTTCTGGTGAACTCCAGTGGACAATGTGGCTGGGCATAATTTAGGAAGGGAAATACAATAGTGATAGCTTTTACAGCACGGGATACAGCAGGAAACTTGGAGCTAATTTAGTTAATATCCTATTCTAATCCACTTCGGAGCTTTTTGGAAGCAAAGCTGAACTGTCCCAATGTTAGTGCCAAGAGAAACAGTAGTTGGTATTAGGAGAATGGTTTCATGAAGGTGGAACCTGGACTGGCCTGCTGAACTCTAGTCTCCTATCCCTGATGCAGGCAGCCACATTCCTAATGGCCCATGAGTTTGGCTATCACAAGCAACAGATTAAGATAACAAAAATGTGAAGATTATTAGAGGAACCATAATCTTCCTTGTTATGAGCGAAATGGTGCCCCCTCAAAATTCATATGTGGAAGCTCTGACCCCTAGTACCTCAGAATGTGACTGTATTTGGAGATAGGGCCTTTAAAGAGGTAATTAGGCCAGGCACGTTAGCTCACGCCTGTAATCCCAGCACTTTGGGAGGCTGAGGCGGGTGGATCATCTGAGGTTGGGAGTTCGAGACCAGCCTGACCAAAATGGAGAAACCCTGTCTCTACTAAAAATACAAAAAATTAGCTGGGCATGGTGGCACATGCCTCCTCAGGGAGGCTGAGGCAGGAGAATCACTTGAGCCTGGGAGGCAGAGGTTGAGGTGAGCCGTGATCGCACCATTGCACTCCAGCCTGGGCAACAAGAGTGAAACTCTGTCTCAAAAAAAAAAAAAGGTAATAAGTTAAAACGAGGCTGTTGAGATGCGCCCTCATCCAATCTGACTGATGTCCTGGTAGGAAGAGGAGATAAGGTTACAAAGAGAAACAACAGAGAGACAACCACTTGAAGAGGCAGCAAGAGAGTGGCCATCTGCAACCCAAGGAGAGAGGGCTCAGAGGAAACCAACCATGCCAGCAGCTCGATCTTGGAAGTCCAGCTTCCAGAATTGTGAGAACATCAATTTCTGTTGTTTAAGCCACCAAGTCTGTGGTGTTTTGATACAATAGCCTGAGAAAACAAATAACATACCTCTGTGTTCCTACCTCCATGAAATAGAAACTTGCCCTCTTTCAAAAGTATAAAAATCACCTGAGGGGTTTTTAAAAATACTCATGCTTGGGCCCCATATCCCAGAGATTCTTATCTAATTGGTCTGGGTGGTGGCCAGGTTCTGAGGTTTTCAAAAGCTCCCCAGGCAATTCTAAACTACAGCCAAGGTTGAAAACTACTGGCTCCGAGGTCAACCAAGAGTTGCATGGCACAGCAGTTGGAGATGAACAGAGACCAGGGAAATTTGGGTCTTTGTGGACTGTTCATTACAAACTTCTTTCTTAGCATTTGGTGATCCCACTAAGTCTTTTAGCAGTTCACGTAAGATGTCAGTTTTTAGGTTCTAGGAATCGTGCTATAGAACAGATTCTTTTTTTTTTTTTTAATGAGATGGGTTCTCAGTCTGTTGCCCAGGCTGGAGTGCAGTGGCACAATCACAGCTCACTGCAACCTCAACCTCACTGGCTCAAGTGATCCTCCCAGCTTAGCCTCTTCACTTTTTGTGGCGATGGGGGGAAACATTACCATGTTTCCCAGGCTAGTCTTGAGCTCCAGAGTTCAAGCTGTCTTCCTGGCTTGACTTCCCAAAGTGCTGGGATTACAAGCATGAGCCATCGCACCCAGCCTGGAGCAGATTATTTTGGCCCTCAGTAGGAGCCCACAAGAAAACCAAGCCCTGTACCTTCCTCACATATGTGAATTCTCTGCCCTAAAGTGGGCACTCGCACATTTTTGAATTACATAATTGGGATCAGGCACAGTGGCTCATGCCTGTAATCCCAACACTTTGGGAGGCCGAGGAGGGAGGATCCCTTGAGTCCAGGGGTTCAAGACCAGCCTGGGTAACATAGGGAGACCTTGTTTCTATTTTTAAAAAATTACATAATTGAGGCTGGGCATGGTGGCTGATGCCTGTAAAACCAGCACTTTAGGATGTTGAGGCAGGAGGATCACTTGAGCCCAAGAGTTTGAGACCAGCCTGGAAAACAGAGTGAGACCTTGTCTCTATAAAAAACCTTAAAAATTAGCTGGGCTCAGTAGCATGCACCCAAAGTACCAGCTACTCGGGAGGTTGAGGTAGGAGGATCACTCGAGCCCAGAGTTTGAGGCTGCAGTGAGCTTTAATGGCATCACTGTACTCCAGACTGTGTGACAGAGCAAGACCTTGTCTCAAAAAAAAAAAAAAAAAAAAAAAAAAAAAAGAATCATATAATTGAGCTGGGTATTAAAGTGTGAACTGAGCCACAAAATGCTTCAGGATTAGATTGTAGGCACTGTGGTCATATGCCTGCACTCTGTGCCACTGTACAGCTACAATTCACATGTGGAAAATGGATATTCCAGCACATATATTCTTGTTTTAAAATTTATGTTTAATTAATTAATATATTTTTTAGAGGCAGAGTCTTGCTTTGTTGCCCAGGCTCCTCTTGCACTCCTGGCCCCAAGCAATCCTTCCACTTCAGCCTCCCGAGCACCTGAGATTACAGATGCAAATCGACACATCTGGTTTATATTTAATTTGCATACAGTAAAACTTGCTCATATCATTGTACAGTTCTATGAGTTTAAACAGATGCCTAGAGTCATAACCACCACCACAATCAAGATATAGATCAGTTTCTTGCCCCTCCAAGATTGCTTTGCCAGCACATGTATTTTTGGCATGCAGGCACCCCCTATACCCGCTAAGTCTCAGATGCTCAGGGTCTCTGGTGACATCTTTGGCATAACCTCAAATATAGCACACTTTTGTCCCCCTGAAGTGGGCACAGCAAGTAGAGACAGATGGGAAAAGTGGGTCCAGGCAGTCATGGGAGGAGGAGATGGACCCACAGGTTGAAACTCTTCCCAGTCATACTCCCGTGGTTGGAATTCAAAGCTCTCGCAAGAGGCAGCCCCATTTTGGTCCGGATTGAGAGTATTGTTAGTGCCTTATCACTTAGAACTAGATTCTATACTGAGGCTTAGTGAGAGAACCAATTGCTTACCAGATTTCAAATGTACCGAGATCAACTTTGAAAGCCTTCCTGCCAGTGCACACTGGAGCAGGCTCAATACCAGGCAGTTATTGTATCATCTCAAAAGAAACACTCTCATAATCAATTAAACTCATTACATTTGAATATTCAGTTCCTGCCAAAGCCCAGTTTAAAAACTCATTTCAAAATAATATGTTCACAGAAATCAGGTCTACTACATAAATGACATCAGGAAACTATTTCAAGAAACATTACAAACATCTTTTGCCGGGGCAAAAGTTCTTTGAAAGGGGCTTTCCAGCATTGCTCAGAACATACATGCTGGCTGGTACTAAACTAGATACTATGGAACAATGGTGGGTAGCCTTACATCTCTAATTTTAGTATTCATAACGGAATGGGCATTTACAGAGAATCCCCTTCGTGGATTTGTCATAGAAGCTGTCCTTGGGGACAAAGCCCTTTGGGACTTCTCAGAAGTAGGACAATTCCTGAAGGAGTTATAGCTGTGTATTGGTCTAGAACCTTGATTGCAAGCAACAGAATTGGACTATGGATGATTTAAGCAGAAAAGGAATTCATTAAAAGGATATTTGGGCAGCTTCCAGAATCAGTAGGCGGGCTGGAGAAGCAGGTTTGCAGCCAGAACAACACTCAAACCACGCTGCAGAACTGGTCTGGTGAGGAGGCCACTGCAGCAGCACCTCAGAGCACTTGTCTGCAGTTTTCACCATGGTCACCCTGCAGGGAGCTCTGCCTTGCTGCAGATGCTAGCACTGCCTTGACAGAGAGCCTCTTCCAGGTTCTTGAATCTTTGCCTCCAACTCCTAAGACAAAGTTGAGAGTGACTGGACTAGGGTGCCAGCACCCTCGCTGTGAGGGAGAGTGAATGTGGCATTCTTGAGTCCATAGAGAGAGGTAGGCTCTGCCTCCTTCCAAGAATCATAAGATGGGGAAGTCCCCAGCCAGAGGAAGTGGGTTCAAATGCACACCTGAAAAGAATAGCGAATGACCCAGCACAGGCTGACAGTTGGAGGCTGCTTGATATCACGTGGCACCAAGTTAGTCATTGCTACCTCATTTGGGGGCAGAGTAGGCTGACCCTGAGCTGAGGAAACTGATCAAAGAAAAAAACAAGAGCTCTGTTTTCCTCCAGGGCCTTAATATTTTGCTGCAAGATTGGAGGAAATTAGAACTGACTAAAGGAGGGGGGAGCTGTACCAGGAGCTTCGGTGCCTGGTACGAGTCAGAGAAAGCAATCGGTGTTGTCCTGAGAATACAACTTACTTGTCTAGAGAGCCTGGCATGCTGAGTTGGGTGGTCTAGGGGCGAGTGGGTGGTAGTGGTGGGTAGGCAGAGAAATGTTTAGAGTGGCTTGTACTTTTCTCAGCAAGCCATTGCCTTTGATCCCTTGATGGGCTGCATCTAAACATAACTGGGGACAAAGTCAGGCACCACAATGTATTTTCTGATTGCAGTCATCTAGTTCAAAAGATAAGAAGTCTAGGTATAACAACTCTAGGGAGCTTCTGCTCTAAAATTCTCATTTTTGGTGACAATGGTACTTGGATCAGCTAGAGCACAGAGGCACAAAATTGAGTCCCACCGTTCCTGGAGAGACCCACAACCGGAGGGGTTTAACTAACTTTTATTAAACATATTTGAGATGCTCACATCTGGAAACAGCAGTGAAACGACTATGAGGCATTCTTGGTACATACCTGAAATGCCACAAGGATGAATTAACGCCATAGGTTTTGCTGCTGCATCTAGGTGTTTGGATATTACACTGATCTCTGATTTGAAATGGGTGAGGGTGGCAAGACTACAGGAAACTTCACTGAGTGTTCAGGCACCCTTGGTCCTACCACTGAGCCACTACTGCTGCTCATTATGAACAAGAAAAAGCAAAAGCAAGGGTAACAGCAGGCTAAGGGGAGACTGACTGCTGCTATAAAACTTGGGGCTGCCCGGTGAGCCATCACTAGACAGTTACTTCCTAGCATGTGGTAAGGAAACTTCAGCTTCTCTACCGTGTACAAAGTATAGACACAAAGTGGGGCAAATCCAGATAAAGTTATCTACCAAAATAACTTCTTACTTATAAAAGAATTGGTTAGGAAAACTATCCCCACATACTCCAGGGTAGACAGAAAACAACCCCTCCCCACCTCCACCCACCCAGAACAGAAGGCAAGAACAAATCCCGTGAGGGATACAGCTTTGTATGAAATTGAGGAAAACAGTGTCTAAGCCATGAGAGAGGGAGGGAGTTGGGTAATGAATTCAAGTGTTAAGAGGGAGACAGCCACCTATCAAGCTGCCTACTCATGTGTAGCCCTGGGGAATCCTGTGCATCAACCTTTAAACCAAACAATTCATACATGGAGGTAGGTGGGTAAAGTGCTGGCTGGCTGCCCAAATCCATTTCTCCCCCTTCTTCCTTGTTGGCCTGGTCCTGCTGTGGTCATGTGCTTAGGGAAAGGACCCTACTCTTGCATTGTGTTGCGGTGATGGTGAAATCTTAATGGTCAATGCCGGTAATTGATCGACTCATGTTCCTTGCCAGAGATTGGGTTAGGCATGGGTTTGTGACCCAGTCCTAGGACCTGAGGGGAAGTCTCTGGGGACTTTTGGGAAAGGGTTTCCTCGTAAAAAAAAGAGATTTATGGGGAGGAAACTCCCCTCTTCTTGACAGGATGTGGTCTGCAAGCAATGCTGGCACTGCTACAGCCACCTTGCAACCAGGAAGCAACATCTGCTGTCACAAAGGAAGGCAGAGAAAAAAGAATGAAAACCCCTGTGCCTTTGATGATGCCATTTGATTGATGATTCAGTCAACTCTGAAACCACCATGTAGGAATTTTTGTAGCAATTCTAGAAAATGACCCATCCCGTTTTCTCTGGGAAAGGGTCATGTGATGGAGACTGAATTGAGTGTGTATGCGTGTGTGTGCGTGCGCGTGTGTGTGTGCGTGTGTGTAGGCACAAAGATTTTTACTGGGAATATAGTGTAGCAGCAGGTTATGAAAGCTCAAATTTTGACAAATACATTGTGACAAGGAGTCCTTGGGAGTAGGCTGATGTCCTGAACAAAATGAAACATTTATCAGTTCTTCAAGGTAGTGGAGACCAGCCACTGGGTGTAGTAATGTAGCTGGTCAGTGGCCTGAGAAGGGCCAGGCTAATGGACCAAGAGGAGGAGTACCGTGAGAAACACTGATTTGGATCACAGAACCAAACTTAGACCCATGGCCGGGAGCTAGGTCTCAAGGACAGCCATCCCATGAATAGAAACATTATGTTACGCCGGGCGCGGTGGCTCACGCCTGTAATCCCAGTACTTTGGGAGGCCAAGGCGGGTGGATCACGAGGTCAACAGATCGAGACCATCCTGGTCAACACGGTGAAACCCCGTCTCTACTAAAACTACAAAAAATTAGCTGGGCATGGTGGTGCGTGCCTGTAATCCCAGCTACTCAGGAGGCTGAGGCAGGAGAATTGCCTGAACCCAGGAGGTGGAGGTTGCGGTGAGCCGAGATCGCGCCATTGCACTCCAGCCTGGGTAACAAGAGCGAAACTCCGTCTCAAAAAAAAAAAAAAAAAGAAACATTATGTTACTTGCGCTTTGAGATCTTGCTACCTACGTGTCTATGAATAAATGAGAGAACTGTTGTCCTGCCTGTACCGCAGGACATCACCTTATCATTACCCTCTTTTCATATTAATGGAAACAATATGCCGTCTGTGCTTAAAGACCTTGTACCACAGTCATCTAGCCAACATGTGAGGAGTTTTAGCCACAGCACTTGAAGGAGTGATTTCAGATCACCCTGGACTTGTACTGCTGTCAGAGAGGAGTTCCTATACCTACACTTTGTGACATGGACTAGGACATTTAGTACATCACCAGCTGGAGACAGAGGGGCATAAACACCTACCAACTGACATAATATACCCTTGCCAACTGAAATAATAGGATGTGATACCAACCTTACTAAAAAAACAATGGCAGGCTGAGCTCAGTGGCTCATGCTTATAATGCCAGCACTTTGGGAGGCTGAGGCTGATGGATCACTTGAGGTCAGGAGTTTGAGACCAGCCTGGCCAACATGGTGAAACCCTGTCTTTACTAAAAACACAAAAAGTAGCCAGTTGTGGTGGTGGGCGCCTGTAATCCCAGCTAGGGGATTCACTTAAACCCGGGACGCAGAGATTGCAGTCAGCCAAGATTGTGCCACTGCACTCCAGCCTGGGCAACAGAGTGAGACTCTGTCTCAAAAAAAAAAAAAAAGCAATGACAATGTGGGTACTAAAACTATATGGCTAGACTTAGTTATAAGGCAGTCATCCAAATCTAGAATATGCTTATAATTGTTGTATTTAGATTATTATAAAAAGAAAAATACAAAATTAAAAATGTATTTGAAGAATTTATGAACAGCTAAGAATACAATTTTGGATCCCTAAAAGACCATGGACCCTACTTTGAGAAACATTAGATTAGAGCAGTCTCAGAAGAGATTCTCGATATGAGAAGGAATAATACTGAAACCTAAATTGGACTTTTCTTTGTGTGATGAGGGGTGATGACTAAAGGCTTAATCTAATGTTTCTTAACATAGTATGCATAAGAATCACCTACAATGCTTGGTAAGACGTATATTCCTAGGCCCTACTCCCAGTAATTCAGGGATGAGGTCTAGGAGCGTACATTTTTATACAGATGATTCTGATTCAGGTGTATCAGAATCATACTTTAAAAAACACTGAATCTGCCAACAAGAAATGAGCCACTAAAGTGGATACAATCCCAAGAAGGAGAATTCTCTCCAATAATCATCTTCCATGGGACCAGGAGGGACAACAGGCTAGGGAAATTCTCCCAAGACAGAGCCAGAGTTGAGAGCAGAGAGACTGGCTGAGCAAAGCACTCACTCTACTATCAGAGAAGAGGATCTTTGCTACCCCAGTGTCGTCAGGACATTGGACTGGTAGTCACTGCTGTGTGCTGTTCCCTTTTCCCTTTTCCAAATGGTAGGTGTTTCTTTTTGTTGTTGGTTTGTTTTCAAATTAATGAAGTTTATTTCTAGAGCAGTTTTAGGTTCACAGCAAAATTGAGCAGGAAGTACAGAGAGTTTCCATATACCATCTCATCCCTCTGCCAACTCCAAATGGAAGTTTTAATTTCAGTTATCTGGTTTTCCTTCTACTGTTGCGCACTGGCTTTATTGGAGTTTGCTTAAATGTATCATTTAACTGTGGTTTGCCCAACCATGAGGACTGTATCATTTCAGATTTTTTTTCAGTTAAAATTGATAGAAAACCCACCAAAACTGGCAAGCAAGCAAATATTTTTTAATTTAGCAGTTTTCTTGAGACTGAATTAATAGGTATTAAATTGGACATATTTAGGTGCCCAATTTGGTAAGCGTATATATATATCTCACCATCAAGATAATGAATATATCCATCACCATCTATATCAGTCAGGGTTCTCTAGAGGGATGGAATTTTATGGATAGATGTATATCTGAAGGGAGTTTATTAAGGAGTATTGACTCACACAATCACAAGGTGAAGTCCCACAATAGGCCGTCTGCAACCTGAGAAGCAAGGATGCCAGTCTGAGTCCCAAAACCTTAAAAGTAGGGAAGCCTTCTTTTGTGTAGCCTTCAGTCTGTGGCCGAAGGCCTGAGAGGCCCTGGCAAACCACTTATGTAAGTCCAAGAGTCCATAAAGAACTTGGAGTCTGATGTTCAAGGGCAGGTAGCATCCAGCACGGGAGAAAGATGAAGGCCAAAAGACTCAGCAAGTCAAGTCCTTCCATGTTCTTCTGCCTGCTTTATTCTAGCCACCCTGGCAGCTGATTAGATGGTGCCCACACAGATTGAGGGTGGGTCTGCCTCTCCCAATCTGTTAATTTCTTTGGCAACACCCTCAAAGACACACCCAGGAACAATACTTTACATCCTTCAATCCAATCAAGTTGACACTCAGTATTTATCATCACATCATCCAAAATTTCCTTGTAACCTTTTTTTTTTTTTTTTTTGAGATGGAGCCACACTTTGTCGCCCAGGCAGGAGTGCAGTGGCGTGATCTCAGCTCACTGCAATTTCTGCCTCCCGGGCTCAAGTGAAACTCTTGCCTCAGCCTCCCAAGTAGCTGGGACTACAGGTATGTGCCACCATGCCTGGCTAATTTTTGCATTTTTAGTAGAGACCGGGGTTTCACCATGTTGGCCAGGCTAATCTCAAACTTCTGACCTCAGGTGATCTGCCCGCCTTGGTCTCCCAAAGTGCTGGGATTACAGGCATGAACCGCAACACCTGGCCTCCTGTGCCCTTTTGTTTTTTTCTCCCTCTCACCTTTGTCCTCTGTCCCCATCCATAGAGAATCACTGATTTGCTTTCTGTCACTATAGATTAATTTGCATGTTCTAGACTTTTGATACATTGAATCATGTAGTATAATATGCAGTCTTTTTTCATTTAGCATACTTTATTCTGAGGTTAAGTTTCTTTCTTCCTTCCTTTCTTTCTTTTTCTTTTTTCTTTCTTTTTTTTTTCTTTAGAGACAAGGTCTCGCTCTGTTATCCAGCCAGGAATGCAGTGGTGCAATCATGGCTTACTGCAGCGTTGACCTCCTGGGCTCAAGGGTCCCACCTCAGCCTCCCAAGTAGTGGGACTACAGGCACACACCACCATGTCTGGCTAATTAAAAAAATTTTTTTTGTAGAGATGGGTGTCTTGCTATGTTGCCCAAACTGTTCTCTAATTCCTGGTCTCAAGTGATCCTCCTGCCTTGGCCTCCCAAAGTGCTGGGATTGCAGGTATGAGCCCCTGCACCTGGCCAGTAATTCATTTTTATTGCTGAGTAGAATTCCTCTGTATGGATATATCACAATTTTTTTATTCACTCGCCTGTTGAAGGACTTTTGTATTGTTTTCAGTTCAGGGTTATTAAAAATAAAGTGGCCATCAACATTCTTATACAAGCCTTCATATGAAAACATACTTTCATTTCTCTTGGGTAAATTCCTAAAAATAGAATGGTCAAACCATGTGGCAGGTATATATGTAAGTTTTGGAGAAAATGTCAAACTGTTTTCCAAAGTGCCTGTTTTATTTTACTTTCCATTAGCAGTGTATGAGAGTTCCAGTTTCTCCACATCTCCAGTCACTGATTTGGTTAGCCTTTTTAATTGTAGTCATTCTAATAAAAGAGTATTGGTATTTTGTCATGGTATTAATTTTCATTTTCCTAATCACTAATGATGGCAAGTGTCATTTCATGTGCTTATGTTCCACCTATATATCTTCCTTGGTGAAGTACCTGGTCAAATTTTTTGCCTGTTTTTTAAATTTTTAGTTGGGTTGTTTGCTTTCTACTACTGAGTTTTGCGAGTTCTTTATATACAGTAGTTGCCTGATATCACTTGGATGTTTGTTCCCTCCAAATTTCATGTTGAAATTTAATCCCAAATGTTAGAGGTGGGGCCTGGTGGGAAGTGTTTGGATCATGCGGGCAGATCCCTTATAAAGTATCCTTGCAGTAATGAGTGAGTTCGTTCTCACTGTATTAGTTCTTATGAGAACTGATTTTATTATTGATTGATTGATTTTTTTGTTTTCTGTAGAAATGGGGTCTCGCTATGTTACCCAGGCTGTCTTGTACTCCCAGGCTTAAGCTATCCTCCCACCTAGGCCTCCCAAAGTTCTGCGATGGCAGGAGTGAGCCCCGGTGCCCAGCAAGAACAGATTGTTAGAAAGAGCCTGGCACCACCTCTTCTGTCTCTCTCCTCGTCTTTCATTATGTGATGCCTGCTCCTCTTTGCCGTCTGCCATAACTGGAAGCTTCCCAAGGCCTTTACCAGAAGCAGATGCTGACACCATGCTTCTTGTATAGCCTGCAGAACTGTGAACCAGATAAACCTTTTAAAAAATAAATTACCCATCTTCAGGTATTCCTTTATAGCAACACAAATGGACTAAGGCAGAAAATTAATACCGGGAGTGGAATGTTGCTATAAAGATACCTGAAGATGTAGAAGCAGCTTTGGAATCAGGAGATAAACAGAGGTTGGAAAAATTTGAAGGACTCAGAAGACAGAAAGTCCACGGAATGTCTGGAACTGGTCAAGTGGTTATAACTAAATACTGGTAGAAATATGGACAGGAAAGGTCAGGCTGATGAGGTCTCAGATGGAAATGAGGAAGTTATGGGATCTGGAGCAAAGGTCATCCTTGTTATGCCCGAGCAAAGAACTTGGCTGCATTGTGTCCATGCCCTGGGCCTTTGTGGAAGACCAAACTTAAGAGCAATGACGTAGGGTATGTGACAGAAGAAATTTCTAAGTAGCAAAGCATTCAAAAAGTAATGTAGCTGCTTCTAAAAGCCTATGATCATATATGGGAATAAAAGAATGACTGGCCAGGCGCTGTGGCTCATGCCTGCAATCCCAGCACTTTGGGAGGCCGAGGCGGGTGGATCACCTGAGGTCAGGAGTTCCAGACCAGCCTGGTCAACATGATGAAACCTTGTCTGTACTAAAAATACAAAAATTAACTGGGCATGGTGTCAGGCACCTGCAA
>NW_022437104.1:745762-760085 GCF_009761245.1 Sapajus apella
TTGCAGGTGCCTGACACCATGCCCAGTTAATTTTTGTATTTTTAGTAGAGACGGGGTTTCACCATGTTGGCTAGGCTGGTCTGGAACTCCTGACCTTGTGATCCACCTGCCTCGGCCTTCCAAAATGCTGGGGTTGCAGGTGTGAGCCACTGCACCTGGCCTTCCCTTTTTATTTTAAGATGGAGTTTTGCTCTTCTCCCCCAGTCTGGAGTGCAGTGGTGCCATTTCAGCTCTGTGCAACCTCCCCCTCCCGGTTTTAAGAGATTCCCTTGCTTCAGCCTCCCGAGTAGGTGCGATTACAGGCGCCCACCACCACACTTGGCTAATTTTTGTATTTTTATTAGAGATGGGGTTTCACCATGTTGACCCAGGTGTTGGTCTTGAACTCCTGACCTCAGGTGATCCACCTGCCTCGGCCTCCCAAAGTGCTGGGATTACAGGCATGAGCCACAGCGCCTGGCTGGTTATTCTTTTACTCCCATATATGATCATAGGCTTTTAGAAGAAGCTACATTACTTTTGCTACTTAGAAATTTCTTCTGTCACATACCCTACGTCATTGCTCTTAAGTTTGGTCTTCCACAAAGGCCCAGGGCATGGACACAATGCAGCCAAGTTCTTTGCTCGGGCCTAACAAGGATGACCATTGCTCCAGATCCCATAACTTCCTCATTTCCATCTGAGACCTCATCAGCCTGACCTTTCCTGTCCATATTTCTTTCTTTTCTTTTCTTTTTTTTTTTTTTTTGACAGAGAACGCAATCTTGCTATCTCACCTCACTGCAACCTCCCAGGTTCAAGAGACTCTCAAGTAGCTGGGACTACACGTGTGTGCCACTATGCCCTGCTAATTTTTTATCTTTAATAGAGATGGGGTTTTGCCATGTTGGCCAGGCTGGTCTCAAACTCCTGACCCCAACACATCCGCCCTCCTCAGTTTCCCAGGGTGCTGGGATTACAGGCGTGAGCCACTGTGCCCAGTCTACTGTCCGTATTTCTACCAGTATTTTGGTTGCAACCACTGACCAGTCCCTAATAAGTTCCAGACATTCCCTGGTCTTGCTGTCTCCTCAGCCCTTCAGATTTTTCCAACCTCTCATTACCTGATTCCAAAGCTACTTCTACATCTTCAGGTATCTTTAGAGTCACATCCCACTCTCAGTACCAATTTTCTGCCTTAGTCCAATTGTGTTGCTGTAAAGGAATACCTGGGTCTGGGTAATTTATTTTTAAAAAGGTTTATCTGGTTCACGTTTCTGCAGGCTATCCAAGAAGCACAGTGTCAGCATCTGCTTCCTATGAGGGCCTTGGGAAGCTTCCATTCCTGGCAGAAAATGAAGGGGAACCTGCATGTGCAGATTACATGGCAAGACAGAAAGGAAGAAAGACAGGAATAGGTGCTAGCCTCTTCTCTTTTGTTCTTTCTTTCTTTTTTTTTTTTTTTTTTTTTTGAGATGGAGTCTTGCCCTGTCGCCCAGCCTGGAGTGCAGTGGTGAGATCTCCACTCACTGCAAACTCTGCCTCCTGGGTTCAACCGATTCTCCTGCGTCAGCCTCCTGAGTAGCTGGGATTACAGGCACATGCCACCAGACCCATCTAATTTTTATAATTTTTAGGAAAGATGGGGTTTCACCATGTTGGCCAGGCTGGTCTCGAACTTCTCACCTCAGGGTGATCCGCCCACCTCGGTCTCCCAAAGTGGTGGGATTGGATTACAGACATGAGCCACTGGGCCCAGCTGGTGTCAGGCTCTTTTCAACAAGCAGTTCTTGTGGAAACTAAGAGTGAGAAATCAGTCACTCCTGCAAGAATGGCACCAAGCCATTCATGAGGAATCCACCCCAAGGATCTAAACACCTCCTACCAGGTCCCACCTTCAACACTGGGGAGCATAGGCCGGACATGGTGGCTCATGCCTGTAATCCCAGCACCCTGGGAGGCCAAAGCAGGTGGATTACCTGAAGTCAGGAGTTTGAGACTAGCCTGACCAACAAGGTGAAAACCCATCTCTACTAAAAATACAAAAATTAGCCAAGTGTGGTGGCTGGTGCCTGTAATCCCAGCTACTCTAGAGGCTGAAGCAGAATTGCTTGAACCCAGGAGGCGGAGGTTCCAGTGAGCCAAGATCATACCATGGCACTCCTACCT
This sequence comes from Sapajus apella, assembly GCF_009761245.1. Lineage (NCBI taxonomy): Eukaryota > Metazoa > Chordata > Mammalia > Primates > Cebidae > Sapajus > Sapajus apella. Next base: position 747,911 of record NW_022437104.1, read on the forward strand.
GAGCCACAGAACAAGACTCTATCTCAAAAAAAAAAAAAAAGAAAGAAAAACGGAGGATTATATTTCAGCATGAGATTTGGAGGGGACAAGTATCCAAGCTGTATCATCATCTTACAGCACAGAAAGTCAGGAACAAATGGATATTTGTGAAATTTACTGGTCTTATCTCTTATCCTAGCACTCAAAAATAATTAACCTTATAGAATGAAAAGAAGTCACGGCCCCCATTGAGAGACAACACTTTGTTAGGTTGGGGTGACATTGTACAGTAGCTGATAAATGCATGTTGCTTTTTCTGTCATAGGCACAACACATAGACTCAAGAATTAAGGAATGAGATGAAGAGTCATACCTCTCACTGTTAGACTTAATTAATTACTTGCAAAAATTTTGTTTCCTCTCTCTGCAATCCTAAACTCCCCAGTTTAGAGGTTTTTAGTACTAAAGATATATACACTTTTTCTGAGGTGTATTTGGCAACAGGCTCTTAATCATTTCAAGTTTCTTATGCCACTGGACAAACAGGCCACAAAAACGGGCAGGAGTTACTGGTTAGGCTGGGATGATCGACCCAAGTGAAGAGAAAATAGGGTTGCTAGTGTCCAGTTGGGTAGAGATGAGTATGGAAGACACTCAGGGAAGCCTCTGGGATAGTTCCTACTGCTACCATGTTCAAGAAAAAAAGTTAATGGAAAACTAAAGCAACTCCATATAGGTGGAACCACCAAAGGCTCTGAATTTAGAATAGGTAGTGGAGGAAGGAAGTAATAAATACCAGCCACAGCCTCTTGATCAGTTGTAGAAAGGGAGATTTCTACTTGAATATTCTTACTTTATGTGTTACTCCTGTGTATGTATATACTTACATATGTTTTAAAAATACTTTTCCTTTACTCTTTCCATTGTTCTAGTAGAAAGTGAAGGATGTGATGGTGAACTTCATCACTGGGTCCATAGGTTACAGAAAATAGGGATCAGGATGGAACTGGAGAAGCAAAGGACCTTACTCAGAAATTCTGGACTTGGGTCTGGATACAGTAACTGATGAGATTCTTGACTCCCTTTGGGGGAAGGGGTGAATGTCCCTTCAGTTGCATATGGAACAGTTGCATGATGAAAGGGACATTTCTGAAACTGTATGTATAATGGGGTGGCTATTGAGCAGACAAAGAGTAGCCTATGGTAGACAAATGCTGGTTTTGCCTGTGCAGCATATGTCCTTCTTTGTTTGCTTTTTGTATTTTTGAGATGGAGTTTCACTCTTGTTGCCCAGGCTGGAGTGCAATGGCACGATATCTGCTCACTGCAACTCTGCCTCCCAGGTTCAAGCGATTCTCCTGCATCAACCTCCTGAATAGCTAGGATTACAGGCATGCCCCACCACGACCTTCTAATTTTGTATTTTTAGTAGAGATGGGATTTCTCCATGTTGGTCAGGCTGGCCTCTTCCAAACTCAGGTGATCCACTTCCCTCAGCCTCCCAAAGTGCTGGGATTATAGGTGTGAGCCACCCGCTGGGGCCTGTCCTTCTTTTAGTAACAACTCCTTCTGTTTCCTATGGGAACTCCCCTATTCCAGTAATTCCACACACTCTTGATGTAACTGCCCATTAAGTTCTTTTATTTCTTATGCTAGTGGGGTAAGCAAGTGATCTAGCTTAGGACAATACAACTCTCTGAGGAACTTGAACCTTGAGTACAATAACATGAAGATAGGGAAAAAACGGCTGGGACAGATTCATCTCAATCAGGGTAACCTGTATATTAAAGCTGACTATGAGATCCCTACAAGGTGTCTTGATTCGTGTCCTTTCTTTTTATTTATTTATTTTATTTTTTTATTTTTTTTATATTTTAATTTTTTTTATTGCATGATTCTTGTCCTTTCTAAGGTTCAGTTATTCGGAATTCTTCTTCCAGTAAATTCTTTTGTTCTTTCATGAGAATAAATCGGGTTTGATTTCTTACGATAATCAATACCCCAATACATATTGCTGAATGAAAAAGGCAAGTCGGCTGGGTGCAGTGGCTCACACCTGTAATCCCAGCACTTTGGGAGGCCGAGGCAGGTGGATCACGAGGTCAGGAGTTCAAGACCAGCCTGGCCAAGATGGTGAGACCTCGTCTCTAAAAAGAAAAGAAATTAACAATATATAAAAAAAGAAAAAGACAAGTCATAAAGCAGCATGGATGAGAGTAAATCAAGATGGAAGTACTGAGCATTTCCCCCACACCCTGCTCCTCACTTAATATTTGGAAATGACAGAAATGATACATCTTAAAAAATGTACATATAGTGCCTGGCAACTAGAAGAGATATTTCAGTAGACCTAGAATTACAAGGAATCTATGAAAGACTAAAGGCAGATGTGATTAGAAACACAAAGGAAACTAAACTCTTTATTTTCGCAAGCAGGCAAAAAATGTTGCAAAAGGTAGGAACATTTTGGAGGAGGGCTTGTTCCAAGCTTAGAGATAATAGAAACTTGTAGCAAGAGAGCCAAGAGTGATTGCTTGAAGGCTAACACAAGGGCAGTCTTATGAGGAGAAGCCCTTAGGCTACAGAAGCAACGTGGCATCCAGCAAACTAATGGATACTATGAAAGAAATTCTCCCACCCCTGGAAGACTGCCTACAAGTGCACGCTCTCCAGCAGCACACCTACTGTACCACAACCCCAAAGTAGGCTTTGTTTAACACAACCCACTATTCTTGCAAAGCTCAGAGAAAATTTCAAATCAGTATATAATATAATTCTCTTTATTTGATCTTTGTAAAAAAGAAAAAAAAAAAACAAACCTCACCAAACCTATTTGTGGAGAGCATATATACATTTTATATGCATAAAAAAGGGTCTGGAACTCCAGCCTGGGCAATATATTGAGACCCTAAGATTAAAAAGCAATTGCCAGGAGTGGTGGTGCATGCCTGTAGTCCCAGCTACTTGGTAGGCTGAGGTGGGAGGATCACTTGAGCCCAGGAGGTGGAGACTGGAGTGAGCTGTGATCATGCCACTGCCCTCTACCCTGGGCAACAGAGCAAGACTCCATCACACACACTAAAAAAAAAAACAAAAAAAAAAAAAAAAAAAAAAAAAAAAAAAAGGGTCTAAGGCCGGTCCCAGAGGCTCATGCCTGTAATCCCAGTACTTTGGGAGGCTGAGGCAGCTGGATCACTTGAGGCCAGGAGTTTGAGACCAGACTGGCCAACATGGTGAAACCCAGTCTCTACTAAATATACAAAAATTAGCTGGGCATGGTGGCACATGCCTGTACTCTCAGCTACTTGGGAGGTTGAGGCAGGAGAATCGCTTGAACCCGGGAGGCGGAGGTTGCAGCGAGCCAAGATTGGGCCACTGTACTCCAGCCTGGGCGACAGTCTAAGACTCTGCATCAAAAAAAAAAAAGGGGGGGTCTAGAAGAATATACAGCAAACTATTAACAAGGATTACTCCCTACAGACGATCAGGAAACAACTTATACTTTTTACTTTATAAGACCTTTGTTTAGATTTATTATCTGTTTCTTTTCTTTTCCAATAAGCAAAGGTCTCTTTCATTATTGATTTTTTCTTCATATATTTTTAAAATTGAGATATAATTCATATGCCATGAAATTCACTCTTCTTCTTTTTCTTTTTCTTCTTTTTTTTTTGACAGATTCTCGCTCTGTTGCCTAGGCTGGAATGCAGTGGAACAATCTTGGCTCACTGCAACCTCCGCCTCCCAAGCCCGGGAGATTCTCCTGCTTCAGCCTCCCAGGTAGTTGGGTTACAGGCAGGAGCCTGTATTTTGTAGTATTTTTTAGTAGAGTCGGGTTTTGCCATGTTGGCCAGGCTGGCCTCAAACTCCTGACCTCAAATTATCCACCTGCCTCAGCCTCCCAAAGTGCTGGGATTACAGATGTGAGCACTGTGCCCGGCCAGATTCACTCTTACAAAGTATACAATTCAATATTTTTGATGTACTCACAAGGTTATGCAGCTATCACCAATACCCAACTTTAGCTATTTAACATTCTAGAGCATTTTCATCATCTCATAAACAAACCCCATGCCCCTTAGCAGTCACTCCCAGTTCCCCCTTTCCCAAGCTCTTGGCAACCACTTCTTGTCTCTATAAATTTACCTCTTCTGAACATTTCATACAAATTAAATCACACAGTATGTAGCCTTTTATGTTAGCCTCTTTCACTGAGCATATTTTCAAGATTTTTCCATGTTGTAGCATGTATCAGTACTATATTCTTTTTAACGGCTGGATAATATTAAATTACATGAATCTATCACATTTTATCTATTCATCAATTGATAAACATTTGAGTTGTTTCTACTTTGGGGCTATCATGAATAATACTACCATGAACATTTGTGTACAAGTGTTTGTGCAAACACATGTTTTCATTTTTTTTTTTTCTTTTTTTAATGGAGCCTTGCTTTTTCACCCAGGCTGGAATACAATGGCACTATCTCGGCTCACTGCAACCTCCGCCTCCTGGGTTCAAGCGATTCTCCTGCCTCAGCCTCCCCAGTAGCTAGGATTACAGGCATGTGCCACCATACCCGGCTAATCTTTTTTTTTTTTTTTGAGACAGAGTCTCGCCCTAGGCTGGAGTGCAGTCACGTGATCTCAACTCACTGCAACCTCCGCCTGCCGGGTTCAAGGGATTCTCCTGCCTCAGCCGCCCTGAGTAGCTGGGATTACAGACATGCACCACCATGCCCGGCTAATTTTTGTATTTTTAGTAGAGACAGGGTTTCACCATGTTGGTCAGGCTGGTCTCAAACTCTTGACCTTGTCATCCACCCACCTCGGCCTCCCAAAGTGCAGGGATTGCAGGCATGAGCCACGGCCCCAGCCATGTTTTCAATTCTTTTGGTTATGTATCTAAGAGTGGGTCATTGCTGGGTCATATGGTAATTCTTTTTTTTTTTTCTTTTTAATTTTTAAAAAGCAAAGTTTAATCATACTTATTAAGCAAGACTTTTCACAAGAATTCAGTATGAATTCAACCTCCATATTTCAGTTAACTTCAAACCTTGTTTCAAATTATCGTTTCTAAGTTTCAATAATATGCCAAATAGGACAACCAGTAAACTTTTATTGGTTAAGAATATCAGTCCAAGATTTTTATTAAGTTGTTAATGAAGGAACTAAAAATAGGTAAATGAAAATGTTGTAACACTTTAAGTTTCCACTTATGAGTATGAACAAAGGAATTTAATCACTTTGAGTCCCAGTTACAGATGAATCTTTTATTTCACAGGTGTTGGGTATGCGGTTTTTTTAAGACAAAAATTCTACAGCATGGTTTTACTATCGAAATCAGGTTAAGTAAGTCGCATCTCTGTGTGCCACACCGAACTTTTAGATGATGGGAGTAGTGGGGAAAATGTTCTGCAATTCCTGACAGTAAAGTACACATACAGTAAATCCTTAACAAAAACTACTGAACTCTGAGTATATGCCTTATAATCTTATGCACAGAAATTTATCTAATAGTATAGAAATTTGGAAAACATCAGGATTAAAAACAGAGTGTTGCAGGAAAAATTCAGAACAGGAAACAAATTTTGCTCACTCATTTTCCTACAAATGTTCAGTGTATTAATTCAAGATAAACTATGTTAGGAATATTAGACTGTGTTTCACTATTTGAGGAAATGCCAGACTGTTTTCCAAAGCAATGGAACCATTTACATTCCTACCAGCAATGTATGAAAGTTCTGATTTCTCCACATCGTCACCAACACTTGTTATTGTCCAATGTATTCATTTTTGTGATTAAAATAATCTGCAGTAGACACTTCTTAGAACTTTGGAACCACCCTAGATACACAGGTATTGGTTCCCAGACACCAAGTTTGTACACATGATTCTGTTCTCTGGCCACAGACGATTAGACTGGCAGTGGGCATTGGTCCAAACAGAACCAAGAAGCCCTTTCCCTGGGGCCCTTGGAATTGAAGCTGAGATACTCTAGTCTCTGTCCGATTGCTCTCTTAAACGATGGAAGAGAAGAAAACTCCAGAGCTGATAGTAATCATTTTAGTAATCACTCTATGGACCAGGAAGTACCAGGAATCAATTGACAATGTGAGAGAAGAATAAAAGGAAATATTTATTGAGAAACAGAGCTCAGAGATGGAAAGAGGACCTCCAGGGTTCTCTATAATGGTTGAGATTTTGGTCCTGAGGCTAAGTTTTTCCTGTCTTTAGATTTCTCAAGCTACTCTTGTATTCTTATAAAGCATTCCCTTTCTTGCATAAATTAATGTGAGTTTGTTTCTGTTACTTGCAACTCAAAGAACATTAACTACTACATAAATTAAACATGAAAAATGACAAAAAGGAGTTCTATAAAACAAACACAACAGGCAACTTCTGTAGACAGCCAAAGACAGAAAATCAGACAGTCATGTGCCAGCATAATGACGTTTTGGTGAACAACATACCACATATACTATGGTGGTCCCATAAGATTATAATGGAGCTTAAAAATTCCTGTCACCTAGTGACGTCTTGATGATCCTGATCCTGTGTTGGTCTAGGCTAATATGTGTGTTTGTGTCTTTGTTTTTAATAAACAGTTTAAAAAGTAAAATAATTAAAAATTAAAAATAGAGGCCAGGCACGGTGGCTCATGCCTATAATGCCAGCACTTTGGGAGGACGAGGAGGGTGGATCACGAGGTCAAGAGAGCGAGACCATCCTGGCTAACATAGTGAAACCCTGTCTCTACTAAAAATACAAAAATTAGCCAGGCGTGGTGGTGCGTGCCTGTAGTTTCAGCTACTCAGGAGGCTGAGGCAGGAGAATCACTTGAACCTGGGAGGTGGAGGTTGCAGTGAGGAGAGATTGTGCCACTGCACTCCAGCCTGGTGACAGAGTGACACTCCGTCTCAAAAAAAAAAAAAAAAAAAAAACAATTAAAAATAGAAGAAAACTTATAGAATAAGAATATAAAGAATATTTTGGAATAGCTATACAATGTATTTGTGTCTGCTGTAATAATTTTGTAACCATCACTATTGAGGTGAGCTCAAGTATTGTAAGTATCTGCTTAAAATGCCATATGACACTAATCATCACCATATGAGTAATTCATATCTCCAGGAAAAATGATGCCTCATAGTTCTTGCATATTTTTCATAATGTTTACTGCAATACTGTAAACCTTGAGTAACAGTATGGGACCCATATGGAGTGCCACTAATGATGCTGGAACTGTCCCCGGGAAGCAGAAAAAAGTCATGGCATTACAAGAAGAACTGGAATTGCTTGATATGTTCTGTAGATTGAGGACTTCAGCTGCTATTGCTTGCCATTTCAAAATAAATAAATCCAGTGTAAGGACAATTGTAAAAAAAAGACAAAGAGAGAAAAGTGAAAAACAACAGTTGCGAAAACCTTGTACTTTCTGTGACATAGCCTTACATCTTGTACTGAAAATGCAGTTTTTATGTGGGGGCAGGATTGCTATAAGAAACTGATATATATAGATTCTAATATGATGGGAGAAAAAATGAAGCCATTATATGGCAACATAAGCAAAAGGAAGGTGAAAGATCTAAGCTGAACAATTCAATGCCAGAAAAGGATGAAACTACAATTTTAGAAAGAGTTTTGGTTTTAAAAATATTAAAATAACAGAAGAAGCAGCTTCTGCTGACCCAGAGGCAGCAGACGAGCTCCCAGATGCCATTTAGGAAACCATTGATGAGGCTGGGCACGGTGGCTCACGCCTATAATCCCAGCACTTTGGGAGGCTGAGGTGGGCAGATCACCGGAGATCCAGAGTTAGAGACCAGCCTGGCTAATATGGTGAAACTCTGTCTCTACTAAAAACACAAAAGTTAGCTGGGCATGGTGGCATGCACCCGTAATTCCAGCTAGTCAGGGGGCTAAAGCAGGAGAATCACCTGAACCCGGGAGGTGGAGGTTGCAGTGAGCCAAGATCGCACCATTGCACTCTGGCCTGGGCGACAGAGTGAGACTCCATCTCAAAACATACAAACAAACAAATGCCTCAGAAAAAATCATTGAGGATAAAGAATATCTGCCTGAACAGGCTTTTTAATGCAGATGAAAGTGCCCTATTCTGAAAAAAAAAAAAAAGCCACAAATAACATTTGTGGAAGAGAAGTGAGCACCAGGATTTTTAAGACAGGAAGGGATAGGCTAACTCTCCTGTTTTGTGTAAATGCAGTTGAATTTATGATCAGGACTGCCCTTATCTATTAATATAAAGCTACTAAACCCTGAGTCTTGAAAGGAAAAGATAAACACCAGCTACCAATCTTTTGTTTGTACAACAAGAAGGTCTGAGCAATGAGAACCCTTTTTCTGAATCGTTTCCATCAGAACTTTGTCCCTGAAGTCAGGAAGTACTGTGCAAATAAGGTACTGCCTTTTAAAATTCTTTTGATATTGGACAATGCGCCTGGCAGCCCAGTGCTCCATGAGTTCAACAAAAAAGGCATTGGAGTGGTCTACTTGCCCTCAAATGCAGCATTTCTAAATCAGCCTCTAGATTGGAGTCATAAGGAACTTTAAGACTATCACACACAGCCGGGCGGGGGTCTTTGGGAGGCCAAGGCGGGTGAGGTCAGGAGCTTGAGACCCACCTGGTTAAGGTGGCAAAACCCCATCTCTACTAAAAAATACGAAATTTAGCTGGGTTCAGTGGCAGTTACCTGTAATCCCAACTACTTGGGAGGCTGAGGCAGGTGAATCGCTTGAACCCGGGAGGCAGAGGTTGCAGTGAGCCAAGATTTCAGCACTGCACTCCAGCCTGGGAGACAGAGCAAGACTCCATCTCTACTAAAAAATACAAAAAAAAAAAAATGACTATTACACGCAGTACTCTACAGAATGGATTGTTCTGTAGTAGAGAACTTAGATAGAACATCATGAAAATGAAAGTCTGGAAGGATTACATCATTGAAAATGCCATCATTATTATAGAAAAAGCTATGAAAGCCATCAATCCTGAAATAATAAATTCCTGCCAGAGAAAACTGTCTAGATGTTTTTGTGCAAGAGTTAACAGGATTTATGACAATCAAGGAAATCATGAACAAGATTGTCAATATGGCAGAAAGGTTGGGGGTGAAGGGTTTCAAGATATGGATCTTGGAGGAATTCAAGAGCTAACAGACACCACATCAAAGGAAGTAACAGAAGACATCTTGATGGGGATGAGTGCTTCTGAACCAGTACCAGATGATGAGGAAGAAGACGTAGAAGCAGTGCCAGGGACCAAAGTGACATTAGACAATCTGGCAGAAGGATTCCGATTATTCAAGAATACTTTTGACTTCTTTTATGGCATGAACCCATCTATGACACGGGCACTGAAACTAAAGCAAATGGTGGAAGAAAGACTGGTATCAAATAGAAACATTTTTAGAGAAATGAAAAAGCAAAACAGTGAGATGGAAATTATGATGCATTTCTGTAAAGTTACAGAATGTACCTGCCTCTCCTGCCTCCCTTCCACCTCCTCCAACTCTTCAGCCTCTGTAATGCATGACACAGCAAGACCAACCTTGCTCTTCTTCCTCCTCCGCAGTCTTCTCATTATGAAAATGACAAAAATGAAGACCATTATGATGATTCACCTCCACTTAATGAATAGTAAATATGTTTTCTCTTCCTTATGATTTTTTTAATGACATTTTCTTTCCTGTAGCTTATTTTATTGTAAGAATACAGTATATAATACATATAACATACAAATTATGTGTTAATCAACTGTTTATGTTATCAGTAAGGCTTCTGATCAACAGTAGTTAAGTTTTTGGGGAGTCAAAAGTTATATGTAGATTTTTTTTTTTTTTTTGGAGACAGAGTCTCGCTCTGTCGCCAGGCGCCAGGCTGGAGTGCAGTGGCGCAATCTCTGCTCACTGCAACTCTGCCTCCCAGGTTCAAGCAATTCTCCTGCCTCAGCCTCCCAAGTAGCTGGGACTACAGGCGCACGCCACCATGCCCAGCTAATTTTTGTATTTTTAGTAGAGACAGGTTTCACCATGTTGGCCAGGATGGTCTCGATCTCTCGACCTTGTGAGCTGCCCGCCTCGGCCTCCCAAAGTGCTGGGATTACAGGCATGAGCCACTGCACCTGGCCATACATAGATTTTTGACTGTGTGGAGGTCAGTACTCTAACCCCTACATTGTCTGAGGGTGAACAGTAATTTACAGTTTTCTAAAATTATCACCTATTTATTGCAGCAAGTCCATTTCAAAGGTAAATGTGGCTGGATGTGGTGGCTCACACCTATAATCCTAGCACTTTGGTAGGATGAGGCAGGCAGATTACCTGAGGTCAGGAGATCAAGACTAGCCTGTTAAACATTGTGAAACCCTGTCTCTACCAAAAATAGAAAAATTAATGGCCAGGTGCAGTGGCTTACGCCTGTAATCGCAGCACTTTGGGAGGATGAGGCAGGCAGATCACAAGGTCAAGAGATTGAGACCATCCTGGCCAACATGGTGAAACCCCATCTCTGCTAAAAATATGAAAATTAGCTGGGCCTGGTGGCACGTGCCTGTAGTCCCAGATACTCAGGCGGCTGAGGCAGGAAAATCGCTTTAAGCAAAGAGTCAGAGATTGCAGTGAGCTGAGATTGCGCCACTGCACTCCAGCCTGGTGACAGAGCGAGATTCCATCTCAGAAAAAAAAAAAAAAAATTAGCTAGGTTAGGTGGCAGGCGCTTGTAATTCTAGCTACTCAGGAGGCTGAGGCAGGAGAACTGCATGAACCCGGTAGATGGAGGTTGCAGTGAGCCAAGATCGTATAGTTGCACTCCAGCCTGGGCGACAAGAGTAAAACTTGATCTCAAAAAAAAAAAGTAAATGTCTTCTCAGAATTGTCCCCCTCTCTCAAAATTTTTTAGTCTTTTCATGAGCTCATGATTTGTCTCTGACTGCTCATTCTGAAGAGGGGACTTAATGTTTGTCTATTATTGGCATTAGAGACAGGTTCTCTCTGATACGGTATTTCAGACAAAGGAGAAAAAAGAAAGTTTATATTTTCCATAGTTTTATCTTTCTGTGTTGGGGGATTCCACTGGGACATGAAGAGGATGATACAAGCCACCAAAAGGTAGTTATATGCCAGGGAGTTTGTTTCTTCAAATGATCAGCTTTCCCCCCCGCAAGTAGTCCGTGGGCCAGCGCAAGGGTGTATATTTCCCAATGTCTCTCATGACTTGAATTTTCTCCTTAGAGTGACATTTCATTCCATTTTTGCCCCAGGCTCCTGCTGCCTGAAGTTTGGAGCTCCTGTGACAAGTCATAAGTATAATTGCCCATAAAAAATAGGAAGCTCACGGTACAAGAACCTTCCTGATGTGCCAATGTTTATTATGATAGCCTGCAGTAAATTGGGGCATAACACCCCTCCTTTAACTGGTTCAACGACTTTCTTTAGGATCTTGCTGTGCTGATGCCTCCCACTTTTCATGCCATCTGAAGCAAATGAAGGCTGGGGTCAGACTTTAGCTGGTTGGTCCAGATGTGAGATGCTGGGACAGTTACCACAATTCTTTGGTTTTCTTTGTGGCATCTGTCTCTGCTCCCAGTTCCTGCTACTAACTTTAAACATTTCCAAATCTCTTCTGAAGAATAGCCCTCTTACCTTCTAAATGAGCCTGACTTTGCCTGTGTTGAATTGTATGTTAGTTGCTGTCTTTTAGATGCTTTTTAAAGTTTCTGATATATTCGTTGTTAACTGAGAAAGACTTTTTTTTCCCATTTTTACATTTCTTTGGTCATTTCAATCAGATTATGAAAGAAAGGGACTTAAACATGTGTGTTGAAATCATTATGTTTTCTGCATACTGAAGTGCTTAGGGATGATGTGTACTGATGTCTCCACCTTACTTTGAAATGCATCAAAACAAGATGAGTTGATGGATAGTTATATGTGATAAAACAAACATAGCTAAATATTAATTCTAGAATCCAGGTGATGAGTATGAGTGTTCACTATATAATATCTATAAGCTTTTATATATTTGAAAAGTATCATAATACAAAGTTGAAAAATCATTGTCTTTAAACTGGAAAATCAATTCTTTTTTTTTTTTTTTTTTTTTTTTTTTTTAAGACTGGCTCTGTCGCCCGGGCTGGAGTGCAATGGCACAATCTCGGCTCACCCAACCCCCCCCCCCC
>NW_022437104.1:765085-808680 GCF_009761245.1 Sapajus apella
AGATTCTGGGTTGAAAGTTCTTTTCTTTAAGAATGTTGAATGTTGGCCCCCACTCTCTTCTGGCTTGTAGGGTTTCTGCTGAGAGATCTGCTGTGAGTTTGATGGGCTTTCCTTTGTGGGTAACCCGACCTTTCTCTCTGGCAGCCTTTAGTATTTTCTCCTTCATTTCAACCCTGGTGAATCTGATGATTATGTGTCTTGGGGTTGCTCTTCTTGACGAATATCTTTGTGGTGTTCTCTGTATTTCCTGGACTTGAATATTGGCCTACCTTGCTAGGTTGGGGAAGTTTTCCTGGATAATATCCTGAAGAGTATTTTCCAGATTGGATTACAGGCATGAGCCGCTGCGCCCAACCAGAAATTTTCAAATGCATTCTTTTGACATGCATTGTTAACTTTCCAATGTAAGGGAGCACTTTCCTTTCTTCTACATTTGTTTATTTATAGCCTCATGAACTCATGGTTGTTGACTTGTTCACTTAGTTCATTTTGCGTTGCTATAAGAGAATCCTTGAGGCTGCTGGGTAATTTATAAAGAACGGAGATTTACTTAATTCATGGTTCTGCAGACTGGGGCATAGCCCTAGCTTTTGATGAGGGTTTTTGTGCTGTATCATAACGTGGCAGAGAAGGTCAAAGAGGAGGTGGACATGTGCAGAGAGACAAAATCTGAAGGGGTGTCCTGGCTTTCTAACAACCCACTCTTGTGGGTATTAATCCATACCTGTGAGAACTAACTCGGTCTTGTCAGAGTGAGAACTCTCACTACCTCCAAAGCAGCACCAAGCGATTTCTGAGGAATCTGCCCCCATAACACAAACACCTCCCACTAGGTCTCGCCTCCCAGCACTGCCACACCAAGGATCAAACTTCAACATGAGTTTTGGTGGGGACAGACAAACCATATCCAAACCACAGCAGTTGTCTCTTTTACTGAATGGGTTATAACACATTAATAAATATTTTTCTTTATTCTGATGTTCAAATATCCTATAATTATTTGACCAGTAGTAGGAAGCCCTCTAAACTCCTGTGTCCTTTGGCATATCTTCATTTTACCTTGAGTACTTCTTTGATTTCTGGTACCACAAGATGCTCTACATCGATCTTGTATTTTAACTACCACAGCCCTGGAATCAGTCATTTTTCCAAAGAGCCCTGACTCTTTTCAGTAGAGAATAGATTTTTTTTTAAACAAAGAGCAGGAGTAGCTATACTTACATTAGATAAAATAGATTTCAAGACAAAAACTGTAAGAAGAAACTAAAAAGGTCACTATATAATGATAAAGGGGTCAATTCAGTAAAAGAATATGATAATTTGGCCAAGTGTGGTGGCTCATGCCTGTAATCCCAGCATTTTGGGAGGCCGAGGCGGGCTAATCACCTGAGGTCCAGAGTTTGAGACAAGTCGGACCAACATGGAGAAACCCCGTCTGTACTAAAAATACAAAATTAGCCAGGCCTGGTGGTGGCGCCTGTAGTCCCAGCTACTCAGGAGGCTGAGGCAGGAGAATTGCTCGAACCCAGGAGGCGGAGGTTGCGGTGAGCCGAGATAGCAACATTGCACTCCAGCCTGGATAACAACAGCGAAACTCCATCTCAAAAAGAGAGAGAGAGAGAGAGGGAGAAGATGATAATTTTAAATACATACGCACCCAGAACTAGAGCACCCAGATACATAAAACAAATATTATTAGACCTAAGAGAGAGATAGGCCTTGATATAATAGCTGGAGACTTCAACACCCTATTTTCAGTATTGGACAGATCTTCCAAACAGAAAATCAAAAAAGAAACATTAGACTGAATCTGCACTATAGGCTAAATGAATCTAATAGATATTTACAGAACATTTCATCCAATGGCTGCAGAATACACCTTCTTTTCCTCAGCACATGCATCATTCTCAAAGATAGATCATATGATAGGTGACAAAACAAGTCTAAAAATTTTCAAAAAAATTGAAATAATATCAAGCATCTTCTCTGACCACAATGGAATAAAACTAGAAATTAATAACAAGAGGAATTTTGGAACTATAAAATTAAACAAGTATGCTCCTGAATAACCAGTGGGTCAGTAAAGAAATTAAGAAGGAAATAAAAAAAATTCTTGAAACAAATGATAATGGAAACATAACATACCAGATTATTTGAAAATAATCTAGAAAAGCAAGAGCAAACCAAACCCCAAATTAATGAAAGAAAATAAATAATAAAGATCAGAGGAGATAAGAGAAAGATATAAAGAAAAAAGACTGAGACCACAAAAGACCCAGAATAGCCAAAGATATCCTAAGCAAAAAGAACAAAACTGGAGGAATCACGTTACCTGACTTTCCAAATTGGAAAGAAAAAAGTCCAATTATCCTCGTTTGCAAATGATATCATCTTATATTTGGAAAAACCTAAAGACTTCACAAGAAAACTATTAGAACTGATAAACAAATTCGATAGTGTTGCAGAATACAAAATCAGCATACACAAATCAGTAACATTTCTATATGCCAACAGTGAACAATGTGAAAAAGGAAAAAAGTAATCTCATTTACAATAGCCACACATGAAATTAAGCACCTAGGAATGAACAAGAAGGGAAAGATCTCTATAATGAAAACTATAATACACTGATAATGAAATCAAAGAGAACATCAAAAATGGAAAAATATTCCATATTCATGCATTGGAAGAATCAATATTGTTAAAATGTCCACATACTACTGAAAGCAATCTACAGATTCTATGCAATCCCTATCAAAATGCCAGTGACATTCTTCACAGAACTAGAAAAAACTGTCCTAAAATTTATATGGAACTACAAAAGACCCAGAATAGCCAAGGTTATGCTAAGCAAAAAGAACAAAACTGGAGGAATCACATTACCTGACTTCTACAGAGCTTATAGTAACCAAAACAGCACAGTACTGGCATAGCAACAGAAACATAAACCAGTGGAACAGAATGGAGAGCCCAGAAACAAATCCACACATCTACAGTGACCTCATTTTTTTGTTTTTTGAGACAGAGTCTTGCTCTGTCGCCCAGGCTGGAGTGCAGTGGCTCAATCTCGGTTCACTGCAACCTCCACCTCCCGGGTTCAAGCGATTCTCCTGCCTCAGCCTCCTGAATAGATGAGATTACAGGTACGCACCACCACACCTGGCCAGTTTTTGTAGTTTTAGTAGAGAAGGGGTTTCACCATGTTGATCAGGCTGGTCTCGAACTTCTGACCTCATGATCCGCCCGCCTCAGCCTCCCAAAGTGCTGGATTACAGGAGTGAGCCACCGCATCCTGCAGTAAACTCATTTTGGACAAAGGTGCTGAGAACATATACTGGGGAAAAGACAGTCTCCTCAATAAATGGTTCTGGGAAAACTGGATATCCATATGCAGAATAATGAAAGTAGACTCCTATCTCTTGCCATATACAAAAATCAAATAAAAATGGATTAAAGACTTGAAACTAAGAACTCATACTATGAAACCACTACAAGAAAACTTTGGAGAAGATCTCCAGGACACTGAGCTGGGCAAAAAATTCTTCAGCAGAACAGCACACAAGCACAGGCAACCAAAGCAAAAATGGGCAAATGGGATCACATCAAGTTAAAAAGCTGCACAACAAAGGATACAGTCAACAAAGTGAACAGGCAATCCACAGAATGACAGAAAATATTTGCAAACTACCATCTGCCAAGGGATTAATAACCAGAATATAGCTGGGCACGGTGGCTCACACCTGTAACCCCAGCACTTTGGGAGGCTGAGGCAGGTGGATCATGTGAGGTCAGGAGTTTGAGACCAGCCTGGCCAACACGGTGTGACCTCGTTTCTACAAAAAATACAAAATTAGGCGGACGTGGTGGTGCATGCCTGTAATCCCAGCTACTCGGGAAAATCGCTTGAACCTGGGAGGTAGAGTTTACAATGAGCTGAGATTGTGCCATTGCACTCCAGCCTGAGTGACAAGAGCAAAACTCTGTCTCAAAATAAATAAATAAATAAATAAATAAAAACCAGAATATATAAGGAGCTCAGCAAATGGGCAAAAGATTTGAATAGGCAGTTCTCAAAAGAAGACATACCGGTGGCAAACAGGTATTTGAAAAGGTGATTACCAGAGAAATGCAAATCAAAATGACAATGAGATATCATTTCACTCCAATTAAAAAGGTGGGTAAAAAACAGGCAGTAACCAAGGCTAGCGAGGATGTGGACAAAAGGGAACCCTCATGCTGATTTACATTCCCAATTTATTGAGAATGTAAATAAAAATTGAGCTATCATATGATCCAGCAATCCCACTCTGGGTATATATCCAAAAGAAAAGAAATCATCTTATCGAAGAGATATCTGCACTCCTGTGTTTATTGCAACTCTGTTCATAGTAGCTAAAATTTGGAAGCAACTTAAGTGTCCATCGACAGGTGAGTGGATAAAGAAAACGTGGTACATACACACAATGGAATACTATTCAATCATAGAAAAGAATGAGATCCTATCATTTGCAACAACATGGATGGAACTAGAGATCATTGTTAAATGAAATAAGACAGGCACAGAAAGACAAACATTGCACGTTCTCACTTATTTGTGGGATCTAAAAATCAAAACAATTCAACTCATGGACATACAGAGCAGAAGGATGGTTACCAGAGGCTGGGAAGGGCAGTGGTGAGGGGAAAATGCAGGGGAGGTTAATGGGTACAAAAAACATAGTTAGAAAGGATGAGTACAAAAAAAGTAGTTAGAAAGGATGAATAAGACCTACTTATTTGATAGCACAACGTGGTGACTAGAGTCAATAATATATGCACATTTTAAAATGACTAAGACTGTAATTGGATTGCTCGTGACTCAAAGGATAAATGCCTGAGGGGGTGGATAAACCATTCTCCATAATGTGCTAATTTCTCATTGCATGTCTGTAACAAAACACCATATACATATATACATACACCTGCTGTTTACCCACAAAAATTAAAAAGAGGAAAGAAAAAGAAAAGTACATAGAAGAAAATGAAGATAAAGTACCAAAAATATCACCAGAAGAAATCACCACGTATATCTTTGTATGATTATATTGTCATCTTTGTATATAAAGTTATACAAATATAAATTAAGATTTTTGTAACCTGTGCTGTCAGTAATAAAATTTTCACAAATGTTAAAAAATAAGGAATTCTGCAAATAAATTGTATCCATATGATGGAGGAATACAGTGCAGTTATTCAAATACATGCTAAAGGCAGAGAAAAAAGTTGAGTTGGGTTACGGTCCAAAAGAACTTTAGCCTAATCTTAAAGTTTTTTTTTTTTTGGAGACAGAGTCTCAGTCTGTCACCCAGGTTGGAGTGCAGTGGTGCGATCTCTGCTCACTGCAACCTCCTCAGCTTCAAGCGATTTTCCTGCATCAGCCTCCTCAGTAGCTGGGATTACAGGCGCATGCCACCAGGCCCGGCTAATTTTTGCATTTTTAGTAGAGACAGGGTTTCCCATGTTGGTCAGGCTGGTGTTGAACTCCTAACCTTGTGATCCAGCCGTCTCAGGCTCCAAAGTGGTGGGATTACAGGTGTGAGCCACCATGCCCAACCTAAAGCTTTAAAAAATTTTAAGGAGAACCTATTTCTATATTATTTGCATAATTAAAAATTATTTTAAAATAAAAATAAGAATAAAGGAATAAGAAAATTACATATCTGCATACCTTTGAAAGGTGTCAAAGTATAGTATTAAGTGAAAAAGGAAATTGCAAAACCATAGGTATAGTGTGATCCTATTTTTGATAAAAATGTATTTCCTATTAGTAGGATATAAAGATAAATATATACCAAATATATAGTTATATATATTTATATATATATGTAATATAGTAATACATAACTATATGTCATTATATATATATATAATATATACCAGATATATGTCAAATATATAGTTATCTTGGGAGTGTGAGATTATGAGGGACTTTTCACTTTCTACTTTGAATATTTATGTAATGTTCAGATTTTTTTCTTTTTTGAGACAGAGTCTCGCTCTGTTGCCCATGCTGGAGTGCAGTGGCGTGATCTTGACTCACTGCAATTTTCACCTCCTAGGTTCGAGTGATTCTCCTGCCTCAGCCTTCTGAGTAGCTGGCATTACAGGCCCTCACCACCACGCCTGGTTAATTTTTCTATTTTTAGTAAAGACGGGTTTCGTCATGTTGGCCAAGCTGGTCTTGAACTCTAGACCTCAAGTGATCTGCCCACCCCGACCTCACAAAGTGTTGGGATTACAGGTGTGAGCCACTGTGCCTGGCCACATTCAAATTTTTATAACATGTATATATTGCTTTTGTAAGCAGAAAAAAATTGAAGATATATATTTTTAAATATTCTCACCCATATCCTTTACTAGTCAGCGTTCTTGAATGAAAGCAATAGCAATGACTCTCGTTAACTGTAGCAGAAAATACAATTCTTAAAAGATGTGGTAGAGTCACTTACTGTGTGCTGAATTTCCCAGTCCTGTAGAGAATGATGAGGCCATGTGACTAACTCTGGCCAATGATCCAGAGAACTGGTGCTCAACCCTCCTGCACTCTCTTCCTCTCCTGTGGAATTCATAAAGGCCTCGGGTCCTGGATGAGACAGCCACAAGATGGTGGAGCTTCCATCAGCCTGGACACCTTCGTTACCTCTTAGAAGGGAGCTGTTCTGACCTGCAGTACATTTTGCATAAGCAAAAAATAAACCTATGTGTGTCAAGTCATTGGGATTTGGGCTTCTAAACTGTTATTGGCCAGGCCCAGTGGCTTATGTCTGTAATCCCAGCACTTTGGGAGGCTAAGATGTGCAGATGGCTTGAGCCCAAGAGTTCAAGACCAGCCTGGGCAACATGGCAAAACCCTGTCTCTACAAAAAATACACAAATTAGCTGGGTGTGGTGGTGTGCACTTATAGGACCAGCTACTTACTTAGGAGGCTGAGGTGGAAGGATCACCTGAACATGGGGAGATCAAGGCTGCTGTGAGTCATGATCACACCACTGCACTCCAGCCTGGGAGACAGCATGAGACCCTGTCTCAAAAAAAGTAAAGTAAAATAAAAGAGTATTATTCAAAGCATAAGCCAACCTATCCTGACTAACAGAAAGTGGTGTCAAGTAATCTAGGGCATCTGTGAGAGGCCTGGAGAACCAGGCAGAGTCAGGAACCAAGGATGACATGACATAATACAGCTGAGATTTCCATCATGGCCCCAACTGCAGATGAAAACAACCTTCCATCTTCTCTATGTCAGTCCTGGGCCCATAAATTGCTCAGTCGGGAGCCACTAAAAACTCACATTCCCCAACTTCTACTGGACCCTCTGTGCTCTCAGGCAATCTTGTTTCCTGGTCAGTTCTCCAGATGTTCATGGTAGCTCCTTGACAAATTCCTGAGCATCCCTATCTGACTACTGTTTGCTCTTTCCCACCTATTCCAGGGGGAAAAGGTGCTCCTTTTCTTGTTGACTAATCCTTCCACCTGAATTCTGTGCCCCATTCCCTTCTACTGTCTCAGGAAACTTGATCTCTGAGTTCTCTTTCTCCTCCCTTCTGTATCTTCAACCTTTTCCTTTCTCTGACATGGCCTTCAAACATGTTCAAGTCTCTAGAATCTTTTTTTTTTTTTTTGAGACAGAGTCTTCCTCTGTCGCCAGGAGCCAGGCTGGAGTGCAATGGCGCGATCTTGGCTCACTGCAAACTCCGCCTCCTGGGTTCAAGCAATTCTCCTGTCTCAACCTCCCGAGCAGCTGGGACTACAGGCATGCGCCACCACACCCAACTAATTTTTTGTATTTTTAGTAGAGATGGGGTTTCACCATGTTGGCCAGGATGGTCTCGACCTCTTGACCTAATGATCTGCCAGCCTTGGCCTCCCAAAGTGATGGGATTATAGGTGTAAGCCACTGCGCCCGGCCTAAAGTCTCTAGAATTTTTAAAAAAAAATCCATTGCCATTACTTCCTAAAAAGTCAGTATTAAATTTACCATGTGACCCAGCAAGAGAAATGGAAATATATGTCCACACAAATTGTACTTGGGTGGTTATAACAACATTATTCGTGATATCCAAAAGGTGAGAACAACCCAGATGTCATGCAACCAGTGAGTGCAGTTAAGCAAAATATGGTATATTCATTCAATAAAATACTATTCAGCAATTAAAAGCAATAAAGTACTGATATATGATACATCATGATTAAACCTCGACCTCAACAATACTACGCTTGGTGAAAGAAACAAAGCATAAGACAACACATATTGCATGATGTCATTTACATGAAATCCTCCTATCTAAAAGGCAAATCTATAGACAGAAAGTAGGTTAATGGCTGTCTGGTGTGATAGAGAGGGACGACAAGGGATGTTTTGGGGGTGGTCGGGACGTTCCAAAAGTGGATTGTAGTGATGATTGTAAGACTCTGTAAGCCTGCTAAAATTAATTTAATTGTATACTTAAAGAAGGTGAATTTTGTGAGATGCAATTATACCTCAATAAAGATATTTAAAAATAAAAACATTGACTCGATTCCTCATCACTCTTAAGCTTCTACCCTATTTATCTCCTCCCTGTCATGGGCAAATACAGATGCTCCTTGACTTTGATGGAGTCACGTCCTAATAAACCCATTTGTAAGTTGAAAATATCATAAGTCAAAAATGCATTTAATGCACCAAACCTACCAAACATCATATCTTAGCCTAGCATACCTTAAAAGTGTTCAGAACACTTATATTAGCATACAGTCAGGCAAAATCATCCAACACAAAGCCTATTTTATAGTAAAGTGTGGAACATCTCACTTAGGAGTATCGTACCACCTATCACTGGTCCAGGAAAAAATCAAAATTCAAAGTATAGCTTCTACTGAATGCATATCACTTTTGCACCTCTTAGTCAAAAAATCATAAGTCAAACCATGGTAAGCCAGGAACTGTCTGTAGCTTTAAAATGTTGTTTGCAGCTGGGTGTGGTGGCTCAGGCCTGTAATCCCAGCACTTTGGGTGGCCGAGGTGGGCAGATCACCTGAGGTCGGGAGTTGGAGACCAGCGTGACCAACACAGAGAAACCCCGTCTCCACTAAAAATAGAAAATTAGCTGAGTGTGGTGGTGCATGCCTGTAATCTCAGCTACTTGGGAGGCTGAGGCAGGAGAATCACTTGAATCTGGGAGGCGGAGTTTGAGGTGAGCCGAGATGGCGCCATTGCACTCCAGCATGGGCAACAAGAGTGACACTCCATCTCAAAAAAAAAAAAAAAAAATGTTGTTTACAGCTGGATGTGGTGGCTCATACCTGTAATCCCAGCACTTTGAGAGGCCAAGGTGGGTGGATCACTCGAGGTCAGGAGTTCCAGACCAGCCTAACCAACATGGTGCAACTCCATCTTTACTTAATAAAAAAAATTAGCTGGATGTGGTGGTACAAGCCTGTAATCCCAGCAGCTTGGGAGGCTGATGCAGGAGAATCACTTGAACCCGGAGGCAGAGGTTGCAGGGAGCTGAGATTGCACCATTGCACTCCAGCCTGCGCAAAGAGAGAAATTTCACATAGATAGATAGATAGACAGATAAATGTTGTTTGCACTATTGTCCATAATTCTTCACCTCTGGTTCGCTTTTTGTCCTTTTTTCATCTGTCACCTCTTCACCCATTGTATTTTACCTTCCACTTTGTCCTTTGTAAGCCACTGTCATTTGCCATCTACCCCCACTACTCCATGGATAGTGCTCACCACCAGAGGTCTTGTTGCTAAATCTGGTGGATGGTTTTCAGGCCTCGTCTGAGTAACGTTTGGCACTGTTGACCTCTCCCCTCCATTTGGAAGGAGATTTGCCCTTGGTTTCTATGATATCGAGTTCTCCTGACTTTACTCTTAGCCACTACTTCTCAGTTGCTTTTGTGGGTCCCTCTTTCTCGGCCCTTTTGGTAAATGATTTTGTTTGATAAGGTTATGTTCAGCCCTTTTTTCTCATTCTGCTCGGTCTTGGTAGACAACCTCACCTATTCCTATAGCTTTAATAACCATCTTCATGTTGATGGTTCCCAAGTCTATCACTCCAGCCGACATTTCTTTCCCACACTTCATATCCATATGTCCAACTGCCTCCTGGAAATCTCCCCTTGGACATTCCAGACACTTAAAATTTGGCAGGTCCAAAATTGGATTCCATATTTTCCCCAGAAACGTGTTCCTCTTTGGGTGTTCTCAGTCTCAGTGAATGGTCCCATCATCCGCTCAACTGCATCAGCCGTTCAACCCAGGCTTCCTCTCCGACCCACTCTGTCAACCATCACATACAGTCCATCACTAATCATGTTGATTTGTATCTCCTAAACAGTCTTTAAATTGGACACATAGGTTCATGGATCCTGGGGGATTCCAGAGCATTCACAAAGATGCTGAATTGTAGACACAATATGATGATGTTTAGTGGCATTCTTCTGGGGAGAGTGTGCAGGTCATAGCTTTCATCACATTCTTAGACAGGTCTGAGACTCAACAAAAGGTTTAGAACCACTTCTCTAAATGCATCCATTACTCTTCATCCATCCTCCCACTCTGACCAGATGTAAGCCACAGTCCTACAGAGGACATGTCTCCCGATAATAGGCTCTTTGCTCTCCTACGGCTGCAGATAAGGAGGGATCTTGCTGAGGCCATGGGCAGAGGCCAGCAGTGCTGGATGCTCTGTGCCCCAGGTGGCTCCTGTGTGCCATTGTGGCCTGCTCCCCTCCCCAGATGCCGACAGGTCACTCACTCATTTTTCCTTTCCCTCCCCTCTTTCTTCAACTTCTTTTCTCTTTCATTCATTCTCTTTCCCTTCCCCAGCTTGTCTCATGCTTCATTAACACACTGATTGTAGGGTAATGGGATCTTTGGCACACAAAGCTTGAAGCCTCTTAAAACCAAGACTAGAGGCAGCATTCACCCTGCTCATTGGCTCTCACTGGCAGAGCCCCCAACACCCCCGCCCATAGAAGAGGAAAGGGAAGTGAGAGGGGGGCTGAGCTTGGAGACCAGTAATTAGGGAGACCTCAGCCCCAGGAATAGCTGTAGTGTTAGGAGGGATATGGGGGGCATCTCAAAGAATCATAGACCCTACAACCCTTGATTAAAACTTCAAAGTTGAGACATTTTACGTTCTCTAACCTGATCTTTCTCCCATCTCTTACAGATGGTCCTTGATTCCTTTTTTTCCTCAATTCATATTTACAACAAGAAGTTCTGTTGGCTTTACCTCAAACTGTATTCCACTCTGTTCTATTGATCTCTGTGTGCATTCTTTCTTTAGCACCACGGTGATTATTATAAAATGTATATTTGGTCTTCACCATTTCCTGACATACAACTTCTAAAATCCTTAAAATCCCCAAAGTGATGTATTTTTATATGTTAATGAGTTGGCTGTTGGCCAACAGCACCTAGGTAGCTTCAGGATTGGGAATTGGTCCCCAAAAGGACCAAGGCAGGATTAGAGAGTTGGGACTTTCAGCCCCACTCCCCAACATCAGGGAAGGGGAGAGGGCCGGAAGGTTCAGCTGATCACCAATGACCAATGATTTAATCAATCATGCCTACGTAATAAAGCCTCCATAACAACCCAAAAGGCCAGAGCTTGGGGAGATTCCAGATAGCAAAACAGGCGGAGGCTCCTGGAGGGTGGCACACTGGGAGAAGGCATGAAGCCCTGTGCCCCTTCCCGCAGGCCTTGCCGCACGCATCTTTTCATCTATATCCCTTGTAATGTTCCTTATAATAATCCAGCATCCTTTTGCTGCCTGACCACTTTCATCGTGGATCACAGGCACGCTCCTGGTGGCTGAAGTTGACTTCCAATGACGTGAAGGAGCAGATTGACAAAGTGGCCAAGAAGGGCCTGACACCCTCACGAATCAGATAAAGGGTGCTAAATTCTATCGGATTCTGACAGAGAGCCAGATTCATCATTTGGCCCAATATTATCAGACCATGCGAGTCCTTCCTCTTGATTGGAAATATGAGTCATCCACAGCCTCTGCCCTGGTCGCATAAATTATCTAGGTACGGAAGCAATAAAATGATTTTTTTAAAAAAATCTAACAAATATAGATAAGTGTTTCCTTGAATTCTTTGAGCTACTCTAACAAATTCATGGAACTCAGTGAGAGGGTTGTGGAAACCTAATTTATAGCCAAGTTTGTCAAAAACACTGGTAAAACAACCTGGAGCTTTGGAGTCACATCTAAAGGCAGAGGTGGGAATGGGGAGGGGACGTGACAATCTTGGAGACAGCTCTCAACCTGTGATATCTGATGCCATCTCCGGCTAATTAGTATCAAAATTACACAAAATTAGAGGACATTCATCTGGGGTCCACTACAAAACCTGATTGCTCATTTAGTGTGTGTGCTCCCACACATCTGGTCACAGAAACCTGTGTTGAGTGTTCTGTGAGAGCAGAGCAAAAGAGTTTGTATTTTTCCACATTCAACCACACTGTCTTCAGTATTATTTTGGTTTTGCTAGGTCTTTTGCTTTTCCACATGAACTTGAGAATCATTTCATCTATGTCTACCATATAGCTTGCTGAGATTTTGACTGAAATGATATTGAACATATACATTAAGCTGAAAAGAACTGATATCCTAAAAGTATTGAGTCCTCTTTGTCCTGAACATGGAATAGCTCTCCCTTTATTTAGATTTCTTTGATTTCTTTAATCTGTGCTTTGTAGCTTTCTAGATTTGCATCCAGTATATATTTTGTTATATTTATTCCTAAGTATTTCATTGTTTTCCTGCTGTTGAAAATAGTATGCTTTCCTAAAATTTGAAATTCTAATTGTTCATTGCTGGTATATAGGAAAGCAACTGATTTTTTGTGTATTGACCGTGTACCCTGTTACCTTGCTATATATATTCTCGTTAGGTTCAGGAGTGGTGCCCACCCCCATACACTGTTTGAGATTTTCTGTTATCCCCAAAATTTTAACAAATTGCAGTTTTATTTTCATCTAATTTGAAATGTTTAAAAATTTATCTTGAGATTTCTTTTTTGACCTATACGTTATTTAGAAATTTGTGGTTTAATTTTCAAATATTTGGGGATTTCTCAGATGTCTTTCTGTCACTGGTTTTCATTTTGTTTCTATTGTGATCTGAGAGCATACTTTGTATGATCTCTATTCTTTTAAATTTGTGGGGTTTTTTTGGGGGGGGACAGGGTCTCAATCTGTCACTCATGCTGGAATGCAGTGATGCAATCACAGCTCACTGCAACCTCAAAATCTTGGGCTCAAGAGATCTTCCTGCCTCAGTCTTCTGAGTAGCTGGGACTACAGGTATGCACCACCATGCCCAGCTAATTTTTTATTTTTAATTTTTTTGTTGAGAGAGGGTCTCACTATATTCCCCAAGCTAGTTTTGAACTCCTGGCCTCAAGCCATCCTCCTGCCTCGGCCTCCTGAAAGTGCTGGGATTACCAGTGTGATCACCACACTCAGCCTTTTGAATTTGTTGTTTTATGGCCCAGAATACAGCGTATCTTGGTGCATGTTCCATGTCAGCTTGAGAAGAATGTGTATTCTGCTGTTATTGGATGGAGCATCTACACATTTCAATTAGATCAAGTTGATTGATAGTGCTGTCCAGGTGAAAATCTATTCCAAATCCATCCACATATCTTTCTCCACAGTCACTATCCTAGCCCAAGATATCATGGTCTCTTGCCTGGACTGTCTAACTGGTCTCATAACTAGCCTCCTAGCTGGCCTTCTTGTTTCCGGTTTTGCCCCCACTGTAACCCATTCTCCACACATCAGACAGAGTAAGCTTTAAAAGACAAAAGTCAGATCATGTCACTTCTAGCTCAAAACCCTCCAATGGCTTTTCCCTGTACCTGAATAAGAGCTAATTGCCTTCCATGGCTGACATGGCTGCCACTGTCTTACTCCAGAACTTCTTTCCTACCTTCTCTAATACCAGTCCTTCCTCTTGCTGCCTCCAGTTGGACTTCTTTCTGAAGTCCTTTGAATACACCAAGCTCATCTCTACCCTGGGATGCCACGCCTCTGTGTCCTCATGAAATGACTGATGACTTCTTGTCGTTCAAGCTCACCTCAACTCTCACCTCCATGGAGAATCCTTCCCTGACTACACGAGTTCATCTTGTTCTCCATCTTCACCCCATGACATTACCTTTGTCCTTTTTTCCTTCAATTGTTTTCAAAGTCCTTTTGACTTTGTGAAATGATTTTGTTCTTTTCTTTTTTTCTTTTTTTTTATGGAGTCTCACTCTGTTGCCCAGGCTGGAGTGCAGTGACGCAATCTCGACTTACTGCAAACTCCACCTCCTGGGTTCAAGCCATTCTCCTGCCTCAGCCTCCCGAATAGCTAGGATTACAGGCGCCCACCACCATGTCTGGCTAACTTTTGTATTTTTAGTAAGGACAGGGTTTCATCATATTGGCCAGGCTGGTCTTGAACTCCTGACCTTGTGGTCTGCCCACCTCGGCCTCCAAAAGTGCTGGGATTGCAGGTGTGAGCCACCATGCCTGGCCTCTTGTTCATATATTTATTTGGTTGTGTCTGTCATCCTTTCTCTAAAATGTGAGATCTAGGAGTGCAGGGACCTTCTTCACCACTCAGTAGTAAGCACCTAGAACAGTGCCTGACACTTCACTCTCCTGATTTAAGTCTAGTTCCAGGCAAGTGGAAAGTGGCCAGATCAGGGAAGAAGGAACAACAGAGGAAATGGGAACACACACTCATTCATGTTTTTGCCACCTTTATCAGCCTATAGGGCATCATTGTAATGAATGAACTCCCACAATTTTCATTCTTTCCTTCAGTATGTCATTCATTAAATTCCAAGACATTCCAGATTATTCCACCATTTTGCTAGAGGTAGACAAATCCACTAGAGCAGTTCACCTATTTTTCATGATTGCCCCCTGAAATGTTAATATCACAGGTATATTATGTATTTAATAACTGTTTGCACATTTGTACTTTAAAGCTAGAAAGAGTAAGTATAAAAGTTACTCTTTTTATTCAATACAAGGTTAAGAATAACTAAACAAAAGTTTTAATTAATGTAGAAATATAAAAAACTATTAACATTTCATTTTATAACTGTATCTGCTGAGCAACTTAAAATATAATTTATCTATATAGATTTTAATGTGCCAAATTATATATGTTTATTAGCAACTTGCATAAAAAATTTAAAAAAGTTATCCCGTTTTATTTTTCCAGAAAATATAACAATTTAAAATTTTATTTCTTAAAAATTATTGATAGTAAATGTAACTTTTAACTTTTGCTTGTTTGAAAAAAATAACTTTTAAATAAGATCTACTATTTGATAGTATAGCAAGGTGACCACAGTCAGTGATAACTTAATTGTCCATTTAAAAATAACTAAAAGGCCAACGCCCCGGTGGAGAAGCTGAGGTTAACATCAGATTTGAAATATTTAAAGTGGATACAAAACTATTTCAGCAATGCAGACAATTAAGTGTGTTGTTGTGGGCGATGGTGCTGTTGGTAAAACATGTCTCCTGATATCCTACACAACAAACAAATTTCCATCGGAATATGTACCGACTGTTTTTGACAACTGTGCAGTCACAGTTATGATTGGTGAAGAACCATATACTCTTGGACTTTTTGATACTGCAGAGCAAAAGAATTATGACAGATTACGACCGCTGAGTTATCCACAAACAGATGTTTTTCAGTGGTTTCTCCATCTTCATTTGAAAATGTGAAAGAAAAATGGGTGCCTGAGATAACTCACCACTGTCCAAAGACTCCTTTCTTGCTTGTTGGGACCCAAATTGATCTCAGAGATGACCCCTCTACTATTGAGAAACTTGCCTAGAACAAACAGAAGCCTATCACTCCAGAGACTGCTGAAAAGCTGGCCCGTGACCTGAAGGCTGTCAAGTATGTGGAGTGTTCTGCACTCACACAGAAGGGCCTAAAGAATGTATTTGATGAAGCAATATTGGCTGCCCTGGAGCCTCCAGAACCGAAGAAGAGCCGCAGGTGTGTGCTGCTGTGAACATCTCTTCAGAGCCCTTTCTGCACAGCTGGTGTCAGCATCATACTAAAAGCAATGTTTAAATCAAACTAAAGATTAAAAATTAAAATTCATTTTTGCAATAATGACAAATGCCCTGCACCTACCCACATGCACTCGTGTGAGACAAGGCCCATAGGTATGGACCCCCCTTCCCCTCCCAGTACTAGTTAATTTTGAGTAATTGTACATTGTCAGAAAAGTGGTTAGTACTAGTTTTTGTTTCGTTGTTAAAAAAAATTTTTTTTTTTAAAGCAAGGCATGCTTGTGGATGACTCTGTAACAGACTGATTGGAATTGTTGAAGCTGCTCCCTGGTTCCACTCTGGAGAGTAATCTGGGACATCTTAGTGGTTTTTTTTTCCCCTCCTCTTTTTTTGGGGGTAGTGTGTGTGGGGTTTGTTTTTTAGTCTTTTTTTTTTTAATTCATTAACTAGTGGTTAGCCCTTAAGGGGAGGAGGACGGATTGATTCCACATTCCACTTCCTAGATCTAGTTTAGAAAACATGTTCCCCATCTGGTGCTCTTAGGAAGGAATATAGTAAATGCCTCATTTAATAACATACTCCTTTTTGAAAGTTGCCTTTTCTCTCCACCCTTGAGTAGATTCACTATTTGATGAAACTCATGAAAGTGGGTGGAGCCTGTCTTGCCCCTCCTCTTTTCTAGGATGCACTATATGTGACTGTGACTTTCAAGGACATTTGTTTGCCATTTGCTGATTTTTTGGGGACGTTAGTTTTAACTTCTTTCACTGATAAATGAAGAAAAATATTTCACCTTTGAAATACACCAAATGAATTGAGTTTGCAATTTAAAAAAATTTTTTCCCCTGTCAGTCATTGTCTTATATGCTTAGCATGGATTTGCAACTCAGTAGTGTATGGTGTTCCTAGACTGCAGCTGAAGACCTCGTATGTAGAGGAAATACGAGGGGTGGTGCTAGAAGACAGACATCTGTGGAATGACTCACATCCTCTCAAGTTAGGAGGATGGAGGCCTGCTTCATTAAGCAGCTGGGGGTAGGGTGGGGGTGGGGAGACCACTTAACAACATGGGGACCAGTCAGGGGAATCCTCTTATTTCTGTTTTACGTATGAGGAACCCTAGAGCAGCCAAGTGAGGCTCTCTAGCTTAATAAAATCATGGAAAGAGTCTTATGAAGACTCTTCGTAAGTGTTAATAGGGATTTTATCAGCTTATTTTGGTTGCAGTTTCCAGTTTTTAAAAATGTTGAGGTAATCTTTCCCACCTTCCCAATCCTAATTCTTGTAGATTCATTAGTGTTGAACCAATGCTTTCTCATGTCTCAATTCTTTGTATATGCATGCATTCTTTTCAGATGTATTAAACAAACAAAAACCCTTCAAAAAAAAAAAAAACTAAAAGTGTAATTGAATTGTTTGTAACTCAAAGGATAAATGCTTGAGGGGCTGGTTACCCCATTCTCTCTGATGTCCCTATTTCACATTGCATGCCTGTATCAACATGTCTTCTGTATCTCATAAATATATACACTTACTATGCATCCATAAAAATTAAAGTTTTTGAAAATAAAATAACTTTTTAACATAGCTAGCTGCAGGTAGTCATTCACGTATTGTTGACATTCTTTCTGTTGAGTACTTAACACAATTAGTGATGAACTGAGTGATTTTTGTACAATTAAATTTACCCTATTAAAATTTCTCAAAACTTGAGTAACAGACAAAAACACTGAGGATCAAACATAAATCAGGTAACGTCAGACAATAGGTAGCAGGCCAACTCTTGCAACAGGACTTTAAGAATGAGTAATTGAAAGTCCTCCAATCAGAATCATTTATTCAACATGGCTCTATATCACTGATCTTGCATACGTTTAGCATATCTTAAAGAAATTCAATATCAGTGCTGTTAATGTGATATCCAAGAAAACCCAGCAAGACAAACTATATACTAAGGAATAAGATTTTGTCAAGTAAGGCTGAGCTTTAGAGGGCCACGAGCTATTCCAATAGCAAAGATTTTATTCTCATGAAGGACAAACTTTCACTTGCTTGGGGATGATATCACCTCCGTTGAGAATGAATGCCCTAGAGCAATATTTTGCCTTGACTGAATAAAACAGGATAGAATATGAATAATGGGTAGCCAGAAAACAAGAAGTGTTCAGTGGAGAGCAGCCCTTTATGAAGACAAAATAGATAGTAAACTTCTCCCTAAATTAACACTTTTAAAAATGTCTTGTTCCAACATAATGCTACTAAAGTATGTGCAATCACTATTCACTCTTTCTTGAAAAGGATGTTATCTCGAATCTGATCCTCTGTTATCTCCAGCTCTAAGTCCAAGAATTTGGGGTGATATCCTTTCCTCTTCCAGTTACCTCGCGATCTCTTCTAGATAGCTGCAAGCTATGAGCTAAATTGTACGTTGAACCACTACTCACACATTATATTCTACAATGGTGTGAAGATGAAGAAAGAGAATGGAAGTAGTGTATGTATACGCATATATACAAATACACACACACACACACACACACACACACACACACACACACACACCAAAGAAGGAAGTAAGGAAGCTGGTTGTAGTCCTTATTACAACTTGTCCAGAGACCAGTGCTGGTGTTTCTGACTTTCCTTTCTCTCTATTGAGTCCGTGTGTTCCCCTTGCTTTAACAAGTACCTTAGCTGGCTGTGGTTATTTTCTTGATAAGGTGAGGCTCTTTGTGGTCCTGTATGTGTATGGCTACTGTATTCTTTGGCTAACTTTTATCACTGGACATGGTGAGAATGAAAGCACCTGGGTGATTTCCCAGGACTCACATAAAAGGTACATTGAGCCTGCTCCACAGGCCCAGTAGTCTTGAACATGCCTTGTTCAAGTTGTGTATTATGCTCCTAAGGGACATACAAATACACACAGAAGTATTTTCTACAGTGTGTAGAAGTTGTCTCCACAATGATTATGTGGAATCTGAGCTTTCAGAAGTCCCATCTTTATTGAGTCGTTATAATCTGCATGAACTTTTGCCATTGGACATGCCAGAACTAGAGTCACGCAGTGACTCTCCTAGGTTCCAGAAAATGTTCTCCCCTATCCCGTTGAATAGCAGACTCCACATTTCCCCCTAATAATTAAGATAACTCATCCCAGCCAACATAGGAACCTCACTCTCCCCCTTTTTTGTCCATTGTTTCCATGGCATGAGGAACTCCAAATGGCCAGATGGAAGTCTTAACTACCTGTAAATCAAAGTTTTTGCAAGTTTTACTAAGCGAAGTGGTGTCAGGAAACCTCTCATTTCCACTCTTTGGTTTCTAGATATACAATATTCTGTTTATGGGAGAAATAGCAGCATATATGGGTTGCTAATGCAGAGAATATGCTGAATTCTATAGAATGGCATTCAGATCTCACAAACTATTTCCTAATTGTCACCATAACCATATAGTCCATAGGCCATTCCACCTTTCAGTAAGAGCAATTGTTTATAGGTGATTGTCTATGTGATATGAACAGAGAACCCCATAGTCACAAGACCACTATCTTATCTCTTTCACTATGAAATGTGTTCCTTGATCAGAAAAATATATTTCATGGGATATTGCAATGGTATATAAGGTGAGGATAAATTAATGCCAGCTCCATGATGGAGGGGATTCAATGTAATACCCCTGTCATTCAAAGACTTGCTGGTCTCTCTAGAGAATGGTGACATATTGGGGTTTCTGCTGTTGAGAGATTGGGCACTCAGCAGTGTTGGTAGCCAAGGCAACCTAAGTGAAGGTAAATCAATGTTGAACTGGTGCATAACATCCATCCCTTCTTCTACGATAATTTTGTTCACTGTCTCATTGAACAAGCACTGGGTGTCTGGCGAAGAGGCTGACAGATTTCCACAGGCTGGGTAATCATGCTCCTTTTGATGAGCACTCACATGGGACACAAATATTCCCCCACAACCCATCCTGAGAGATCTGTCCACGTGCTCCTCATATACATGCAGGCAAAGCAATTAGAACTGTGCCCTGCACATAATGAGTACTCTAAGTATTTTATTACATTGTCATTATTGCTATCAGTTATCTAATCTTGTTCCTTCCCAGTCTCTGATTATCTGACAGACACAATCTGTATTGATCAGTGCCCCTAGCGGGTCGCTTTCTGGACAGAGATCAATCACATGCAGGCTGCTGAGTTTTGACTCCAGGAGGATTTCCCTTCCTTTCTTCCCGTCAGGGTCACACCTGAGTGGGGCTGTTGCGCCACAGCTCGGCCTCTAGCGACTTCCTGCTTATCATGCGGGTCATCTGCAAGCCATGCTCCTGGGCTTTTTTCCTTATTTGGGGAGCTGGTTGTTGGGAACTCTGCACAAGGCCCTCAGTGTGAGTTGAGGGAGTGCAAGCAACGAGGCAGGAGAAGGCGTTATGGGAAGGTGAGCCTCCCGGGACTCACTCGTGCCTGCGGGACCCACTCCGGTCTGATCTCCTGTGGCCACTGCCCTTTGGAGATGAAGCATTGTCATTGCCTGCCTGACTTTATGGTTGGATGGATCAGATGGCACAGGCCCAGGGTGGGCAGCTCAGGTTGCATGGTCACTTGGGGTCCCACGGTTAGGTGCTCGGACCCCACGAGGAGTCAGTAGTTTAACTTTGCTGAATTAATTGTCAGGTGCCAGGTGCCGCCTCTCAAAAGGTGAGAGGTTATTTGAAGAGAGCATGGCTTTTGCTCCAAAGTACTAGAAGCTCGTGCTTTTATTCACAGATGGGGCTTGTCGCAGGCTCCGCACAGCATCCCAGTCTGTCAGATACTCGACTCACTCAGACATTTATTTGTTCATTCAACTGCCATGTGTAGTGACTATCGGGTTAATGTAGTGTGCACCCTGTGCTGGGTGCTGGGGCATTCTTGTTCTCAAGACAGAGCCAGTCCAGTGAGGGAAACACTGGCAGCACCGAGGGGCACCATGAAGGGAGCTAGCGATTCGCTCCTCTGTGTAAACGTGTGTTGCTAATCCCACTGATGGCATGTGTTAGGAACATGTGCACAGGTGCATAGGTCCAGGCACACATTTGTATATGCGGAAATAGGCATTTCATAATACGTTTCATTATGGCCATGAGTCAGCAGTCAGCATGCTCTGGTGGAAGGAGCCCTTGACTGGGAGGTAGGAGCCGCAGGTTAAACTCCCCCAGCTCCCTTACATGGTCCCTTGTGCCCTCAGACACGTCCCTGTCCATCACTGGCCTCATACCCATAGAGCACTGGCTCACCCAGCCTGTTCTCTGGGGGCCGCACTTTAGAAAGTGGCTGGGGAGTGCCTGGTGCGCAGTGGGCGCTGTGCAAGTGAGAGCTACCTCGACGGGGACGTGCTTTGTAAACTGGGCCTGGTGCTCTGTGATGAGTGTGACGGTGGTGCCGGCTGTGTGCATGCGCACACACACAGGTTTGTGTCCCGGGAGGCATGCCCTGTGGAGGCGGCCACATGTCCCTCTGGGCTCCAAGCTGGTGGGCAGGGCCGGGCAGGCTCCAACCAAGACACCCGTGGCTGCAGGGCCTGCCATGGGCCGGGGTCACGCCTCCAGCAGCCTCTGACTCTGCTCTGAGGAGTGGGACATGGGGGAGTCACAAGTCAGAGTTACCTCCAGGAGAGGCTGCCAGTCTGGAGGTAACAGAAAAGGAGCCACCAGGACACGGCCATATGGGTAGCGCCTTGCCTTGGGACCTCCACCTCTCCAGTCGGGGAGCTGAGGACAGGCAGGTAGACCCGGCTTTCAGTTCTGGCTCTGTCTCATCCTGGCCGCCTGCCCTGGGGCCGCTCTCTGCTTCCTCATCCATAAACCAGTGGCAGGAATGCCCACCCCATGGAGCTGTGGTGAAGATGAAGTGAGCCACACATGGGAAGCAGATGGCACCATGACTGTGCATAGGTGTCCGACAATCGACAATAAATGACAACCATGACAACAACTGTCCTTCCTGCACTTCATTTCCCACCTGTCCCACCCCCCAGCGGTCCTGCCAGAGGAACAATACCTGTGCTAACAAGCCCAGGTGCAGGGCCAGATGCTGTGGAAATGGATCCCTTTATTCAGCCAGCACCCAGAATGTGCAGGTCACTGTCCCGGGCTGGGGAGGAGAGACTCAGGCCAAGAGAGCCACACAAGGGCCAGAACTGGGAGAGCTGGAGCCCAGGGCATGGCAACCTGCCTGGGAGGGAGGAGAGGATGGGGAGGGCTTCCTGGACCACACCATGGAGCCGGTGCTGGGCCTTGGGAGTGGAGAGGGCAGGAGGGACACGGTTGTGGGTGGAGACAGGGGCTGCCAGTGTGACACCTGTGTTGGGCTGAGGAGGGGAGGAGAGTGATTCAAGGGTGGGTCTCTCAGGGCAGCTATCTGTGTGACCAGTGATGGTCACCTGCTGACAGAGGGGACAGAGGAGGGCAGTCTAGGTGGGGGAGCTGCACCAGCAAAGGCACAGAGTCATGAGAAAGATGAGGGGACCAGTCGGACAGGGGGGTCACTGTCATGGAGCAGCTGGCTTGGGGAAGGCCTTGGGTGCCAGGGCCAAGCTCTTAGACCTGCAGAACAGGTGGCATTGGGAGCCATTCGGCGGCTGGGTCAAGACTGAGTGGCTGACAGGTGGGATAGCAGGAGTGATGGAATCTGATTCTACCCCCCCCAGGTCTCCCCCACCTCAGGGCCCAGACAGTGGCCACCACTACACCCCCAGCCCAACTGGGACAGCCCAGCCAACCCATCTGGGTGTTTGTGGCCCTCCCTACCTGCTGGCTGTGAGCTGAGAGGTGAGAGCTGCCTCCAGTGCAGCCTCTGAGGCTGTTCGCTCTCACCATGCTGGCAGAGGTGGATGAAGCGGGGTGTGGCGGGGTGCTCACGAGGTAGTAGACTGTGTGGCTCTGGATGGGACCCTGCGCTGGTTACCACATAGTGTGTGCCCACGTTGAAGATCTTGATGGAGGACAGGTGGGTGGACCAGACCCAAGCAGGAGCAAGGGCAGCTCTGGGGCTAATGGTGGGGGGCTCTCTTCGTTACTCCCCACCTGCCCCTCTAAATCCACTCCCCATCCATGCCTGTCCCGCTCTGTGTTTCAGGAGACTGACCCTTGCTGATTGCATCATCTGGACTCCTTGTCCTGCAAGTGAGAGACACTGGCACTGATGGGCAGAGGTCAGAGCGAGAGCTTTCGGGTATTCATTCCTATGCCTCCCTACCTGCTGGGTTGTGCTTTAGGTGTCTTGAGGCTCCCCGAACTCGGGCCATCAGCTCCCGTGGGCAGATCCTCTTCCGTAGCTGTGACTCTTGCCACTTTCTTTTAACTGCCATTGCACCTTGGCCCATCAGGGCTTGGGGTGGTAATGATTTTTGGCAGATACAGTTCCTCCATCTCTGCCCATCCCTTGAGGGTCCTCTAATGCCACCCCTCTGTAAATTAGGTCCTCATGAGTTTACCGTCAGTTTCCCATGGAGTTTGCCATGCGTTTTGGGACAGCATTCTGCCTGACACAAAAGAAAGTGAATGTGAGTGTAAAAAGGATGAATAAATGTGAGTGAGGGAAGGAGTGGGTGAAAGTGATGCCAGGGTATGCATGAATGAATGAGAAAATAAGTGTGAATGAGGAATTTATGTGGGAAACTTTCCCTGTTTATTCTGCTGAGTTTGTAGAAGCCACATTGGCCAAATCGTGCTTTTCCCTGGATCCCCAGAGAATGGCAGGACAGTGAGCGCACAGCAAGTACAGGCTCCCTGGAGGACACCGTCTCATGCCCTGGAGGGAAGAGGTGTCCTGCCTGAACAGGCTTGCTTCACATCTCACCCAGAGGTTTTGGAAGGCCAGGCTGGCTACATCAGAATCACAACATGGGCTCCTAGAAACGCAGATTCCTGGAGCCCAGCCTTCAGGGTCTGGTTCAGTAGCATGGGGGTGGGGACCGGGAAGCTGTGTCTTTAACCAGTGTTAGGTGGCCTTGACGTCCAGCCAGGCTGGAGAACCACGGAGCTGGCCTGCTCACCTCATCTGAGAGATGGGAGGACAGGCGCAGAGAAATCCCCAGCGCATGTGTCCACCATATAAAGCTGTTTAGCATTGGAGGTCCCACCTGATTCAACCCTATTGGCCCAGAGAGGCCCTGTAGTGGACAGCGGATGTAGCACACACAGACAGACACACACTGGAACCAAGTCCCAGCGCTGACACTCCCCTAATGTGGGACCATCAAAGCCAGTCACTCCATTGCTCGACTTCACTTTTCCCATCTGTAAAATGGACGAGACGGCATCTACAGCCCAGGACCACTGTGAGACTCAGAGAGAATTCTTCCCTCCCGATTATGTGGTGCAGAGAAGATTGCGCCATCACCATGCTCATTAGCATTAGGTGGCACTCACTGAGATGCAGCTATGGCTCCAAACGCTTTACATGAATGGCCTCGTTTATTTCCCACAAGCACTGCCTGTGCTGTCGATGAGGAGCCAGAGGCTTACAGGGACACACAGCAGCAGCGGGGACCTGGGCCCACAGGCCATCTGAGTCCCTAGGCCTGAACTCTTCAGCCCTAAGCTATAAATGGCAGGTCCCTCCCCCATTCTCCTTAAAGGTTAAAACAGAGGGTCGAACCAATCCTGTGGGGGAGAAAGCAGAACAAAGAGCTCCAAGAGGAAGGAAGCCAAGGGAATGTATGTGAACAGGCGCCTCAGAGAGTGTGGGGCTCCGTGTGCCCCTGAGCTTCCTGACAGCTGTAGCAGGAAGGAGGGGGAGCAGAATTCCCAAGATTCCACTTTCTGGAGACATTTCTTCTTTTTTTCTTTTCTTTTGGGGGAGAGAGTCTTATTTTGTCGCCGAGGCTGGAGTGCAGTGGTGCAATCTTGGGTCACTGCAACCTCTGCCTCCCAGGTTCAAGCGATTCTCCTTCCTCAGTCTCCCGAGTAGCTGGGACTACAGGTGTGCGCCACCATGCCCGGCTAATTTTTGTATTTTCAGTTGAGATGGGGTTTCACCATGTTGGCCAGGCTGGTCTTGAACTCCTGACTTTGCATGATTTGCCAGACTCAGCCTTCCAAAGTGTTGGGATTAGAGATGTGAGCCACTGTGCCTGACCAGGAGACATTTCTAAGCAGATATTTGCTTTGGAATCAAATTCCAGGAGAGTTGATCTTGTGGCCAGCTCAACAAACATCCAGGACCAGAAATTCATCTGTTATTTCATGAGACATTAAAAGATGTACTCACACACATAATTCTGAGCATCTCCCTTTGAAGTCAGAGAAAATATGAAATTCTAGCCCAAATCTCCGCAGCAGTTTGCCAAATCCCCATTCTCCTCAGCCTTCCCACCCCTCTACCTGACCCTCACACTCACTTACCTCCTCTGCATTGAAAATAGAAGACAATAGACAGCAACATCCTCAACTCTTTGCAACAAACTGTTTACAAACTTGACCATCCCTACCCGTCCTGTCCTCACTCGTTCCCTCCCGACACAGTGGAAGAGGTGCTCTTTTTCATGTTGACTATTTCTTCTACCAGTGTTATGTGTCTTATTCACCACTACCTCATCTGGAATCTTGATAAATCAGTTACCTCTCTCACTCCCCTGTCTTCAGCCTCTCCCTTTCTCCTGACTCAGCCTTTAAACATGTTGAACTATCTTGCATTATTAAAAATATATATATAGCCAAGATGTGAAGTCCACTTCTAGGACAGTAGAGCGAGCTCCGTGGACCTGCACCCTAGCATACAAGCAAAGCTGGTGAAAATGTTGGAAAGAACTGCCATTTTAAATGTCTAGAAATTGTCCAAGCAAACGAAGAAGCATTCATTCAAGAAAATTCACTCACACTTGATAAGAACAGTAAGAGGCTGTGGCTTTTGAGCTACAACCCACTCCCTCCTTCCCCATTTTCCCACTTGGCTTGATGGAAGCTTCACTCCAGGGGGGTGTGGCCAAGAAAGATGGGCTCCCTCTCCTCAGCACCCAACCAACAATGATCAGACCTCACCTGGAGGGACAGGACACTAGCATTTCTCATCCCTTCCAACTCTGAGTTGAAGAGGCTAAATTCCTGGTGAGTGCAGTCAAAAGGCATGGGGGCTCCCTTCCTCCACTTAGCTCCTGCTCCTAGGGCAGAGGCTCTACCCAAGGCATGAAAGTCCAGGAATACAGGTGGCTCAATCAACTTCACTCCAGTTCAATCATGGAACAGAGGTTCCATACTGGAAGAGGCAAGCTGAGACAACAAGAGTCTACTGCCTTGCTCAGTGCCCAAGTAGGGGCTCAGAGATTTTTTTCTAGTGGGAGAGGCAATGTATAAGAAAAGGAGCGCCTGGCTCATGCCTGTAATCCCAGCACTTTGGGAGGCAGAGGCAGGCAGATCACCTGAGGTCAAGGGCTCGAGACCAGCCTGGCCAACATAGTGAAAAAAAAATTTTAGCCATCTCTACTAAAAAATACAAAAATTAGCCGAGTATAGTGGTGTGTGCCTGTGATCCCAGCTACTCGGGAGGCTGAGACAGAAGAATTGCTTGAATCAGGAGGCAGAAATTGCAGTGAGCTGAGATCACGCCACTGCACTTCAGTCTGGGCAACAGAGTGAGACTCTGTCTCAAAAAAAAAAAAAGAAAAAGAAAAAGAAAAGGAGCTCCAAAGCTCTCCCAAAAGAACTGAAGATACTTGAAAACGGTAGTTCCTCTTAATAAGAGCAACAAGAAAAATCATAGGCCAGCTAGTTCACCTGACAGAAACAGGGAACTATACAGCTATGAAGAACCCTGCTGAGAATATAACAGACCTCATAGCCTGGCCGTAAAAACTACCCTTGCCTGAAACTCACTGAATCGGACTGTGAAGCAGATTATGCCCCAGAGCATTGTCAAATATAATAGAGCAATCCACCAGAAAGTAGTGGAGACTG
This sequence comes from Sapajus apella, assembly GCF_009761245.1. NCBI lineage: Eukaryota > Metazoa > Chordata > Mammalia > Primates > Cebidae > Sapajus > Sapajus apella. The sequence continues at coordinate 792,101 of NW_022437104.1, forward strand.
ACAGCTGTGAGTGATACCAAGTGAAGTAGATACTTTGACAGAGAGATCAGGGAAAGAGACTGTCAAAATGAGCCCTGCTAAAAACACTGTCATCTCATGGGGATTGTGCACATGCCCAAGTCAGAACCCTAAGGAGCAACACCAGAGGTTTCACACTGTAAGGAGATAGGTTTCAATAAAATAGTTTTGTTAAGCTACCAAAAAAACCCAATAATACCCAGAAAACAATGAGAACAACAACAACAGCAAAAACAAACAAGCAACTACATAAACAAACATCGGGCAGAGGGAAGGGAAATTAGTATCTAGAGTTGCTACAATATATTACCAAAGAAACAGGAGAGTGTGACCATATAATGGAAAAAAAAAAAAATCAGGCAACAGAATTTGCCTAGATAGGGGCCAGATATTGGACTTAACACAACAGAACTTCAAAAACAGTCACTATAGATATGTTTATAAAGTTAATGAAAACCTTGCTTGAAGATGTAAAGGAAGGGGATATTCAAAAGCAGCTGCATGTATGGAGAAATTTAGAAAGCCCACACATGCTTAGGGAAGATGCATACTTAGAAAGACCTTAAGCCTTCACTGCAGGCTGATCCCTAGGCTCAGAGCAAGCCTCACTAATTGGCAAGGATGCCCTCAGCCGAGGGCCAGTCTGCAAAGATTAGGAGAAGTGGTTGATCTCTTTCTCTTTCTCTCTCTTGGATTTTTTTTTGGTTGTTGTTTCTCTGTTTCTACCCCTGGAATTAAGAGGAATTTCTATCAAAATATTAGCTGAACACAAGCTAAAGGAACAGAGATTATAGTGAGCATGTATAACAAGAAATAGTCTGAAAAGTAGTTTGGAAAGGTCTAAAAGTATATAGACTTCTACAGCTTTCAATTCCAAAAAAAAAAAGCGAGCCAGGTGTAGTGGCTCACACCTGTAATCCTAGCACTTTGGGAGGCCAAAGTGGGTGGATCACCTGAGGTCAGGAGTTCAAAACCAGTCTGGCCAACATGATCTGTACTAAAAATACAAAAATTAGCCAGGCGTGGTGGCAGGCACCTATAATCCCAGCTACTCAGGCGGCTGAGGCCTGAGAATCACTTGAACCTCAGAGTCAGGTTGCAGAGAGCTGAGATCATGCCATTGCACTGCAGCCTGGGCAGCAAGAGTGAAACTCTGTCTCAAAAAAAGGGAAGAAATTCTGATAGATTTCACAACATGGATGAACCTTGAAAATATTATGATCACTGAAATAAGCCAGATGCAAAAGGACAACTATTATATAATTCCACTTACCTAGATTAGTCAGATTCATAGAAACAGAAAGTAGGTTAGTGGAAACTAAGGGGGAGGGAAGAATAGAAATTTATTGTTTAATGGGTATGGAATTTCAGTTTGTGATGACAAAACAGTTCTGGAGTCACATATGGTGATATTTGCACAGCAACGTGAATGTACTTAATGCCACTGAACTGTACAGTTTAAAATGATTCAAATGGTAAATTTTAGTCTGTTTATTTTACTAAAATAAAAAAAATAGCAAAATATCTGAATACATAGTTATCCGAATACATATACAAATGGTCAATAACCACATGAAGAGGTACTACACATCATTAGTCATTAGGGGAATGCAATGAAAACCACAATGAGATATCATTTCACACTCATTAATGTGACTATAATTTTTTTAAATGGAATATAAAGTGTTGTTGAAGATGTGGAGAAATTGAAACCTTCGTACATTGCTGGTGAGAAAGCAAACTGGTGCAGCCACTGTTGAAAAAGTTGGGTGGTTCTTCAAAGAGTTAAACATAGAATTGCCGTATAATCCAGCAATTTCCACTCTTAGGTATACATCCCCCAAAATTGAAAGCAGGGACTCAGCTATTTGTACACTCATGTCTACAGCAGCATTATTCACAATAGCCAAAAGGTGGAAACAATCTAAATATCCACTAACAGATGAATGAATAAACAAAAGGCAGTATATACATACCACGGAATATCATTGAGCCGTAAAACAGAATGAAATTTTGACATATGCTACATGAATGAATGTCAAAGACATTGAGCTAAGTGAAACAAGCCAATCACAAAAGGACAGATATTGTAAATGTAATTAATGCCATGGAATTATAAACTTGAAAATGGTTAAAATGGATTATTTTAATTTGCTCATTACACGTTACATGTACCAAAATATCACATGTAACCCATAAACATGTATGATTATTTTGTATCAATAAAAATGGTTAAAATGGCAAATTCTATGTTATACAGGCACCTGGTGACAGAGCGAGACTCTGTCTCAAAAAAAAAAAAAGTACAACAAAATAAAATAAAAAGAATAAGGTAACAGTCAGTGAAATCCAAATTGTGGGAAAAGCTATAGTGCAAACAACCTGGTTTCTTCAAAAGATAAATTTCAAAAAAATAATAATAATAAGCGGAGGGGAAACCTATAGATCTAAAGGAGTGTGAGAAATATATCAACTAATTACAATGTTCAGGCTTTATTTATATCCTGATTCAAGAAAGCAAACTATACAACAAAATATAGCATCTATAAGACAGTTGGAAATTGGAAGACTGATTGAGTATTTGATGATATTAAAAGCTTGACTATTTCATAATGTTTTAAATGTTCATTTTTAGGCACGAAATGGGTGCTGTAGTTACTTCCATAACAAATGAGTCATCTTTAGAGATACAGAAATATTTACAAATTATGGAAAACAGGAGGTTGAAATAAAGACATTTTCAGTCAAACATAAGTGAATTTGCTATGAATAAGCCCTGATGAAAGGATATCTTTTAAAGAATGTATTTCAGTTAGAAGGAAAGTGAGCCCAGATGGAAAGACTGAAGATGGGAGAAGAATGAAGAATGAGTGTGGTAAACACTGATGTCTTCAGGAGTTAAAAACAAACAAGATAAACTAAAATACAGAACAACATGGCACCCTTTAAAAGTATAAAACGGGGCTGGCTGCAGTGGCTCAAGCCTGTAATCCCAGCACTTTGGGAGGTGGAGGCGGGCGGATCACGAGTTCAGGAGATTGAGACCATCCTGGCTAACTCGGCGAAACCCTGTCTCTACCAAAAATACAAAAAATTGACCTGGCGTGGTGGCTCATGCCTGTAATCCCAGCATTTTGGGAGGCTGAGGCACTTGGATCACCTGAAGTCAGGAGTTCGAGACCAGCCTGGCCAACACGGTGAAAAACCCTGTCTCCACTAAAAATACAAAAAATTAGCTGGGCGTGGTGGCGGCGCCTGTAATTCCAGCTACTCGGGAGACTGAGGCAGGAGAATCGCTTGAACCTAGGAGGTGGATGTTGCAGTGAGCCGAGATCGTGTCACTGCACTCCAGCCTAGGTGACAGAGTGGGACTCCATCTCAAAAAAAAAAAAAAAAAAAGAAAAAACCACAAACGTTAGGTTTTTTTATTTTTATGAAGTCCAAATTATATGTATTTTTTTCTTTTGTGTCCCTTGCTTAGCGCCAAATTTAAGAAACCATTGCCTAATTCAAGATGGTAAAGACTTTTTTTTTTTTTTTTTTTTTTTTTTTTTTTTAAAGAGTCTCACTCTGTCGTCAGGCTGGAGTGCAGTGGCACTATCTGGGCTCACTGCAACATCCACCTCCCAGGTTCAAGTGATTCTCCTGCCTCAGCCTCCCGAGTAGTTGGGGTTACAGGCACCTGCCACCATGCCCTGCTAATCTTTGTATTTTTAGTAGAGACAGGGTGTCACTGTTGGTCAGGCTGGTCTTGAAATCTTGACCTCAGGTGATCCACCCGCCTCAGCCTCCCAAAGTGCTGGGATTACAGGCGTGAGCCACCGCGCCTGCCCAACCATAAAGATTTATTTCTATATTTTCTTCTAGATTATTATAGTTTTAGTTTTTGCATTAGGTCTAAGATCCATTTTGAGTTAACTTTTTAATATGATGAGAAAATGTGGTTATGTAGTTGTTTTAGTATCATTGGTTGAAAGGGTTGTTTTCCTCTGAATTGTCTTGGCATCCTTGTCAAAAATCACTGGGCCATACATCTAAGGGTTTATTTCTGAACTACCAATTCTCTTCCATTGGGCTATATGTCTATCTTTTTGCCAGTAGCACACATTCTTGTTTACTGTAATTTCGTAATAAGTTTTAAAATAGTGAAATGCAAGCCCAAATTTATTCTTAATTTGCCAAATTGTTTTGGCTATAACTGTGCATATTTAAGCCATACAATATGATGTTTTAAGATATATATAGTAAAATGGCCACTATGGTGGAACAAATTAACATATCCATTATATCACATTGTTACTCACATTTCTCCCCTGTGGCAAGAGCACCTATAATCTACTCATTTAGCAAAAATTCTAAGTACAATGGACTATTATTAACTATAGTCTTCATATTAAACATTAGATTTTTTGACTTGTTCATCCTGAATATCTGCTACTTTGTAATTTTTTACCTACATCTCATTTCCTCCCTCTCCACTCCCCTGCTAGTAACCATTATTTTATTCTCTATGACCTTTTTTAAAAAGATTCTACATGTAAGTGAGATCATGCACTATTTTTGTTCCCTTATCTGGCTTATTTCCCTTAACATAATGTTCTTCAGCTTCATTCATGTTCTGGCAAATAGCAAGAGCTTCTCCTTTTTAAGACTGAATAGTATTCTGTGGTACAGACATATATATGCATACACTCCTCCCAACATGTATATACGTGTGTGTGTGTGTGTGTATGTGTGTGTGTGTGTGTCTGTATACACACACAAACATACACACACCAGTTTCATTTGTCATTCATCCATTGATGGACACCTAGGTTGCTTCCATATTTTAGCTATTGCGAACAACACTGCAATGAACATGGGAGTGTAGATTTCTTTACAAGATTGGGATTTCCTTTCCTTCAGTTCTGAACCCTGAAGAGGAATTGCTAGTTCATATGGCATTTCTATATTTAATTTCTTTTCTTTTCTTTTCTTTTTTTTTTTTTTTTGAGATGGAGTTTCAGTCTTGTTGCCCAGGCTGGAATACAATGGCACGATCTTGACTCACTGCAACCTCCACCTCCCAGGTTCAAGCAATTCTCTTGCCTCAGCCTCCCAAGCATCTGGGATTACAGGCACCCGCACCCACACCTGGCTAATTTTGTATTTTTAGTAGAGACGGAGATCACCATGTTGGTCAGGCTGGCCTCAAACTCCTGACCTCAGTTGATCCACCTGCCTCGGCCTCTCAAAGTGCTGGGATTACAGGTGGGAGCTACTGCACCCAGCGAAAGCAATACACATTCAGTAGAAACCATCGTTTTTGTTTTTTTTTCTCAAGGGAAACTACAAAATAGTGCTGAAATAAACTGAAAAGGACACAAACAAATGGAAAGACATCCCATCCCCATGCATCAGAAGAGTTAACATTGTTAAAATAACCATACAACCCAAAGCAATTTATAGATTCCATGCAATTCCAATCAAAATACCAACATCATTTTTTACAGAAATAGAAAAAACAACTCTAAAATTTATATGGGACCATAAAAGAGCCTAAATAGTCAAAGCCATCTTGAGCAAAATGAACAAAGCTGAATGCACCAAACTACCTGACTTCAAAATATATTACAAAGTTATTGTAACCAAAACAGCATGGTATTGATATAAAACAGATACGTAGACTAATGGAAGAGAATAGGGAATCCAGAAATACATCCACATATTTACAGCTAACTGATTTTTGATAAATGTGCCAAGAACATACATTGGGGAAAGAACACTCTCCTTTTCAATAAAGAAACTGGGAAAATTGGATATCCACATGCAGAAAAATGAAACTGCACCCCATCTTTCATCATATACAAAAATTAACTTCAGATAAATTAAAGACTTCAATGTATGACCCAAAACTACAAAACTACCAGAAGAAAACATAGGGCGAACACTTCAGAGCATTGTCTAGGAAAAGATTTTATGGCTAAGACCTCAAAAGCACAAGCAACAAAAATAAAAATAGACAAATGAGACTATATTAAATTAAAAATCTTCTGCATAGCAAAGGAAACAATCAACAGAGTGAAAAGCCAACCTGTTGAATGGGAGAAGATATTTGCAAACTATTCCTCCAACAAGGAACTAATATCCAGAGTATACAAGGAAGTCAAACAATTCAATAGTAAAGCAAGCAAACGATCTAATTAAAACGTGAGCAAAGGACATAAATAGATATTTCTCCACAGGAAATATACAAATGGCCAACAGGTATATGAAATAATGCTCAATGTCACTAATCAGGGAAATGCAAATCAAAACCACAATAAGATGTCATCTTATCCTAGTTAGAATGACTGTTATCGAAAAGACAAAAAATAACAGATGCTGGTGAGGATGCAGAGGAAAGGGCACTTTTATATAACGTTGGTGGGACTGTAAATGAGTACAGTCACCATGCAAAACAGCATGGCGATTTCTTAAAGAACTAAAAATAGAACTACCATATGATCCAGCAATCGCACCACTGAGTATTTCTCCTAAGTAAAAGATATCAACATGTCAAAAAGATACCTGCACCTCCATGTTTATTGCAGCACTATCCACAGTAGCAAAGATATAGAATCAACCTAAGTGTCCATTAATGGACAAACGAATAAATAAAAATGTGATATATATACATTACGGAATACTATTTGGGCATTAAAAAAAATGAAATCATGTCATTTGCAGCAACATAGATGGAACTACATATCATTACGTTAAGTGAAATCAGCCAGGCACAGGAAAAACAAATATTGCACGCTGTTACGTATATGTTGGAGTTAGAAAAATTGATCTCATGGAGATAGAGTAGAATGATAAGTCTACAGCCATAGCACTCTGAATGCGCCTGATCTCATCTGATCTCTAGAATAGAATGACAGACATCAGAGCCTGGGAAGGGTGTGTGGGTGGGGTGGGAAAGATGGTTGATGGGTACAAACATACACTTAGTCAGAAGGAATAAGTTTTCATGTGCGATAGCAGTGTAGAGTGATATAGGTAGCAATACTGTGTTGTATATTTTAAAATAGCTGAAAGAGAGCACTTGAAATGTTCCCAACACATAGAAATGATAAACACTTGAGGTGATGGAGGCCCTAAATACCCTGACTTGATCATTACACATTCTACAGACGTCACAAAATATCACATGTACTTTATAAATATGTAGAAATATTATATATCAAGTAAAAATTTTAAAAACAAAACACTAGAATGAAGTAGGAAGGTGATTTGTTTTACCATATATCCAAGATTTATTTTAAGACTATGGTGATTAAAACAGTGTGAGTCTGGTGTAGGAATAGTCAAATGGATTTCTGGAAGAGAACAGAAAACCCAGAAACAGGTCCATCGAACTTAGAATATTATAGAAGTGGCATTTCAAACACTAGGGAAAGGAAAGAATATTCAATAAGTGGGGTTGCAACAATGTATTTTTATATGGAAAAAATAAAATTAGATAACTACCTTATACCTTACACAGAAATAAATTCTAAATATATTAAACCTCTAAATGTGAAAAGCAACATTTAAGCCTGTTAAAAGAAAATATATGAGAATTTATGACCTTGGAGCAGGAACATTTTCTTAACCAAATAATTAAAAGCCCAAACCAATAAAGGAAGACAATTGGTTTGACTTCATTAAAATTAATATTTCTGTAAAATAAAAGCACCATAAGTAGATTAATAAGACAAGTGACAGTCTGGGAAAAGATACTCGCAACATTTACCTTAGACAAAGAAAAAAAAAACCCTTCAGAATTTATTAAGAATTCCCGTAACTCAATAAGAAAAAGACAAATGAAACTCAACAGAGAAAGAAGCCAAGTAAATGAAAAGACTATTACAGAAAAGGAAAAACAAATGAAAAGATGAAGACACTAATACTCACTGAATATTGAGATATGTACATTAAAACAATGAAATATCATTTCACATTCATTGTATTGGCAAAAATTTAAGTCTTTTGACACAGAATATGTAGAACAAAGAAACCCTCACACACTGCTAGTGGAAGTGTAAATTGAGACAATCACTTTAGAGAACAATTTGACACTATTTAACAATATAAAAACTATATTTACAATATTACCATTTCAGTAATTTTACTCAGTTATTTTCCCCAGAGAAACTCTCCAACATGCATACCAGGAGAATGTACTAAGTAAGATATTCATTCCAGAACTGTACTAGTATAAAATTAAATAATGTGTAAATGTTCTTAATAAGTAAACAGATAAACAAAATGTGGCACACTCCTATAATCAAATACTACACAGCAGTTAAAAGAGATAAACTGGATCTATGTATTATCAACATTTGAGTGGAAAAGCAAGTTGCACAACAATATATATTGTGTGTATGTATATTCTGAAACTATTTCTGTAAAATTTAAAAGTACATAGTGCAATACTTTATTGGTTTCAGAGACATAAATGTGTATAAATAGTATTAAAATATAAACACCAAATTCACAACAATACTTGCCTTCAGACGTGAAGAGGGGAGTAGGATTGAAAATGAGGGGATAAAGGATGCTTTAACTTAATTGCTTAATTGTTTTTATCACTTTTAATAATGCAGATATGAATGTGTTACGAATGTGCGTAAATGTGATTAAAGGTTAACAATGGAAGACCCTGGGTAGTTTGTATCAGTGTTTCTTATGTTATTTTTTGCATTTTCTGTATTTAAAAGTTATAAAATAAAATACGTCATAGAAGGCAAAATGAGAGGCTCTTTTCAAATGATGCTGACAGAGGGTCACATTTTACAGCCAATTCCAGGATGTTTGTGCCGAGTAGCGACCAAAAGTGTAAAATGAACAAAAGGAAAAGAAGATGATATGCATAATCACCACACTGTTCCCATGGACACGCTACTCAAGTATTCTTGTCTATTTGCAAATCATATTAGTCCTCCCAAAGCTTAAAATGATATGATGAGATGACTCATACACCATTAATATTCCTATGTGTTCTATGAGGAGAAAATTCTAAGGCTTTGGGCAGCAACTCTATAAAATGTTGAATTTTATAGGAACATAAAATATAGGTGTACAAAACTATTGAAAACCTTGCATATTAAAACAAGATTTCTAAAGGGGGGATTTGGTAGGGTAGAAGCCCTCTTATCTGATGCAGCTAGTGGAAAAAGTCAGTAAAGCAGGGAGTAATAGATATGATATATTAATACATTAAAATTTTAATTTTCAGTTAAAACATATAAATGTGCATTATTCACCAATCTTTAAGATCAAGGTCTTTTCTTTGTGTCTGCTTCCACTGATTGGCCTCTGACCTCATTTTTCTGACACAAACCATACCCACAGTGCATTATCTATGAGATACAGTTTTGGTTTCTTCAAAATGGAGCAAGAATTTAAAGAGGATTCTGAAGCAATCTGAGAGCAGGATCCTTTCAGAATTTTAAGTTCCCTAATGTCTAATGATATTGAATGTCTTTTCATATGCTTATGTGCTATCCTATATCCTCTTCCATAAAATGTCTCTTCATATCTTTTGCCTATTGTCCAATTGGTTGTCTATTTTTCACTATTAAATTTTGAGATTGCTTTATAAATTCTGCATTTGTGTCAACCTTATTTAATGACCCCATTTTAAAAAATGGATTTGCTTTTAGCAAGTCTTCCCAAAGCACTCAACTTAGTTTTTAAAGAAATTACAACTCTCATTTTTTCTGCATTTTTATTTTATCAGTTTATGTGCTATTTAACCAAATTATGTTATTACCATTCTGTGTGCAATGGCATCGATAGGTTTGAGAATAATAGAACTGATTCTTAGTAATCCTGCAATCCATCTTGTGAAAGCATAAGTGTGGGCATACTTGAGAGGAGCCTACTAGCTGTTAGAATTCCTTGTATTAGGTGCATCAATTAATATGCTTTTATGGAAGGGCTGTAGAGAATCAGTTAATCTAATATTAATTAAGACAGCTTCTGTTGTAAATGACAAATGGAGTATGACAAGCCAGTTGGGGAGGGAATGGGTTTTTTAGTAAATGGTACTGAAAATGTTGCCTAAGTATTTGCAGGAAAATAATAAAGTTCAGTTGTTTTCTCTCTACCTGGAAAATGTGATCAAGAAACAAAGATTTGAAAAGAGCCCACGCAGACTTTCTAGAAATTAAAAATCTAATAACTAAAATGAAAATGTTTTTGCTAAAAAAAATATAACCTGAATCTAGTTATGAAACCACATTAGACAACCTCAGAATGAGAGATGTTCTACAAAATATCTGGCTTGTACTCTTTAAAAATGTCAATGTCATTTTTTCCCATAAATGACATTATTGAGACAATTGGTAAAATTTAGTGAGGTCTGTTGATTAGACAATAGTACTGTATCTATATTAACTCTTGATTTTGGTAACTGTACTATGGTTATGGACACTGTGGATGCTCTTGTTTCAAGAAAACACACTGAAGTATTTACAGATACGGGGGCACCAAGCTTGCAGTTTACTCTCAAACATCTCAGAAAATATATATATGTATACACATGTGTGATTTTAGATAGATAGGTAGTTAGACAAGGATAAAGTGAATGTGGTAAAATGTTAACATTTGAGGAATCTTAATGAAGGGTATACAAGATTCTTTGTAATTTTTGGTAAGTCTTTTCAACTTTTCTGAAAGTCTGAAATTATGTCAAAACAAAAAATTTAAGATTCAGTGACATGATTTTATAGCATATTAAACACAACAGAAAAAGATTTAGTTAATTGGATATGAAGAAAACTATGCAGACATTATCCAGCATCCAGTATAGACACAGAGACAAAGAGGTTGCAGATATTAGGAAGAAGTTAAGAAACCTGGAGGACAGACTGAAGCCTAGTATATTTCTAATTGGAATTCCAGAAAAAGATCAAAGAGAAACTAGGGAAGAGGCAATATCAAAAAAGATCATATCTGAGAGTTTTCCAGAACTGATGATAAACACAAACACTCAGATCCAGGAAACTGTATTAGTTTCAAACAGTACAAATAAAAAGAAACTCAAAGAAAAGATCTCAAAAGAAACCAGGGAGAAAAAATAAGTCACCTATAAAGGCATGGCAATTAGAATGACTGCTGACTTTTCAACAGCAGCAATGAAAGCCAGAGGAGAGTAAAATATTATTCTCAGTGTGCTAGATAAAAATAGCTGACTACCTAGAATTCCATACTCAGCAAAAGTATCATTCAAGAACAAGGGTGAGATAATGATACTTTCATACAAACAAAAACTGAGTTTATCACCAAGAACTTCACTAAAGGAAATCTTACAGGATATACTTCAGACAGAAGGAAGATGATCTCAAATGGAAGGTCTGAGGTTAAAGAAAAAAAGGAATGGCGAATAAAGATAATGGGAACTACACTGATAAAGCTAAAGCTAAACAAATATTGACTGTACAAAACAAAAATAATGCCTAATTTGTGGGAGAAAACAAAGCAAGCTAAAGCCAAACACCACACAAAATATAGCATTTACATTAAAGTATGCTTGGAGTCCTAAGTGTTCTACGATCTTTAATTGTGGCAGGAAAGGATAAGGATATTCATTAATTTCAGATTTTGTAAAAATTCAGATTTTAAAATACCTAGGATAACCACTAAAATGATGGACATTGAATATATAACTTCTAAACAAGTACAGGGAAAATGAATGACAAAAAAGATTGAAAAAACCCTAAATACCAAGAAGGCATAAAAGATGAGGAAAAAGGATAATGGTGAAAATAGGGGTAAATAAATTGATGGATGAAATGTAAATAAACTCCTCAGCTAAAAAACAAAAATCATCACACTCAATTTTTTAAAGTTCTTATATATGCTAAACACAAGAGATATATCTAAAACATATGCATGCAGAATAACTAAATCAAAGGGTGTGAAGTTATATCAGGCAAATCTTAACCAAAAAGTCCAAGTGTAACTATATTAATATCATACAAGATAGACTTTAGAGTAAAAAGCATACTACATTTAAAGATGATTACTTGAGGCCAGGTATGGTGGCTCATGCCCGTATTCCCAGCACTTTGGGATGCCAAGGTGGGAGGATCGCTTGAGCCCAGGATTTCAAGACCAGCCTAGCAACATAACAGACCCCATCGCTACAAAATATTAAAATAGCTGGGAGTGGTGATGTACCCATGAGGTCCCAGCTACTGCACTCCAGCATGGGCAACAGAGCGAGACCCTGTCTCAAAATAAGTAAATAGAATAGTATAGAATAAGGATTACTCCAAAATGATAAAAGGTCTAATTCATGAAAAATATAGATACATTTTAAGCTTGTTTGCCTATAACAACATGGCTTCAAAATGTGTAAAGCAAAAAATGGACAAAAATACAAAGACAAATAGACAAATTTATAATCATAATGAGATGGTGCTATGGTGGATGGTATAATTTCTTGGTAGAAATTGTAGATGAAACAGGCAAGAAAGTAATAGGAAATAGGAGATTTGGACATCACAATTGACATTCTGGATCTCAGGAGTATCACTTATCTCCCATCCCAGTGTTTCTGGAAGGTGGGAGATGGAGTCAAAGATTATTCTCAAGACTTAGATCTAAAGTTGTTTTCTTTGTTGGGCTTTGGATGTACTTGGGATGTTACTCTTTTCTTCTTGCCTAATTATTCCTTTTGGAATGGGAATGTCTTTCCCTAACCTGTCCCACCATTGTATTTTGGAAACACAGAACTTGTTTCACAGGCTCACAGATGGAGAACCAGTTGCCCGAGGATGAATCAGACTGTGTGTCTTACCCAAAGCTGATTTAGTTGAGACTTTGGACTTTACACTTTTGAGCTGATGCTCGAATTAGTTAATATTTAGGGGGGGCTATTGGGATATAATGAATGCATTTTCCATGTGAGAATGACATGGATTTGGGGGGCCAGGTGTGGAATGCTAGTTTGAATGTGTCCCCTCCAAAGTTCAGGTGTTAAAACTTAATGGCCACCAGGTGTGGTGGCTCATGCCTGTAATCCCAGCACTTTGGGGGACCAAGGAGGGCAGATCACCTGAGTCTGGGAGTTTGAGACCAGCCTGACCAACATGGAGAAGCGCATCTCTACTAAAAATACAAAATTAGCCAGGCATGGTGTCACATGCCTGTAATCCCAGCTACTTGGGAGGCTGAGGCAGGAGAATCGCTTAAACCTGGGAGGTTGAGGTTGTGGTGAGCCAAGATCGCACAACTGCACTCCAGCCTGGGCAACAAGAGCAAAACTCTGTCTCAAAAACCAAAACCAAAACAAAACAAAACCTTGATGGCCAATGTAATGGTGACTTAGTGAGTTTTATGCTGCTGTAACAGATTACAGGAGACTGAGTAACTTATAAACAACAGAAATTTATTTCTTACAGTTCTGGAGGCTGGGAGGTCAAAGGTCAAGGGGTTGGCATCTGATAAGGGCCTTCTTCCTGCATCATCCTATGGAGAAAGGCAGAAGGACAGGAGAGCACAAGAAGGAGCAGAACTTGCTTTTATAACAAATATACGCTGTTGATAACAAACCCATCTTCACAATAATGACATTAATCCATTCATGAGGGCAGATTTCTCATGACCTAATCACCTCTTGAAGATCTCACCTCTCAACACTGTTGTATTGAAGATTATGTTCCCAACACATGAAGTTTGTAGGACATTAAAACCATAGCAAATGATATTAAGAGGTGGGGCCTTTAAGAGGTGATTAGTCCATGAGGGCTCCAACCCTTATGTACAAGACCAAGACCCTTATAAAGGAGGCTTCATGCAGTGTTCAACTAGCTCACCCTCCTGCCTTCTGTCATGTGAGGACACAGCATCTCTCCCTTCTGGAAGATGCAACAACAAGGCACCATTCTGGAGGCAACAAGCAGCCCTCAGCAGACGACTGAACCCGAACCTGCTGACACCTTGATCTTGAACTTACCAGCCTGCAGAACTGTGAGAAAATAAATTTCTGGTCTTTATAAACTACCCAGTCTGTGGTATTTTGTTAAAGCAGCACAAAACAGACTAAGACATAAACCAAGTAGGGTTTATCTCAATAATGTAAATCTATGAGATTGTTTTAATATTAAATAATTTAGGACCGGGCGTAGTGGCTCACTCCTGTAATCCCAGCACTTTGGGGGGCCGAGGTGGGTGGATCACGAGGTTAAGAGTTCAAGACCAGCCTGGCCAATATGGTGAAATTCCATCTCTACTAAGAATACAAAAATTAGGGGGATCAATCCAAAATGGCCGTTTAGGAACAGCTCAGGATTGCAGCTCCCAGTGAAAGCACAGAGGGTGAGTGGATGCCGCATTTTTATTGCCCACAGACTAGGAAATTCCCAGGTGGAGGAGCCCCATGGGTCGCCAGCGTGGCTGTTTTGGCCAGCGCAGCTGTGTCGGCTGGCATGGCTGCTTTGCCCCGCACGGCTGCTTTGTCAGCACCCCAGCGCAGCGGTTCTCCGTACAAAATACACCGGTCCGAGTGCCCTTTTGGCTGGCGATTGGAGCCACGGGAAGTCACCCATTCATCTGTTTAAAAAGGGGACTGAACAGGGAACCAGGACAGTAGATTCCAGGGCAAAAAAAGCTCTAGGAATCTCAGTGCCGCTGTTTAAGCCAGCGCAGTGAGTCGCTGCATCGGAAAACACACAGATACTGGTGTCTCTTCAACAGGCAACTGGAACACCAACTTAAAAAAAAAAAAAGGCTCTGAGGCAGGGAGCCAGGCGATCAGGCTCGGCTGGTCCCACCCCCACAAAAGAACAGCAATCAGAAACTCTCTGGATTGAGAGTTTCACAGCAAGAGCAGCTTAACCCGGGACGGTCCAGCTCTGTGGGGGCAGGGCGTCTGCCATTACCAAGGCACTCCAACACTACAGAGGTAGTCAGCCAATGCTGAGGCAGCCTGCCGTTGCCAAGGCAACCTGCCATTGCTGAGGCAGCCCGCCGTTGCTGAGGCAACCTGCCATTACAGAGAGAGTCCGCCAATACAGAGGTGGGCCACCACTGCCGAGGCAGTTCTAACTACACCCATATAAACAGGACTGTAGGGAAGTTCACTCGGCAGCTGGGCGGAGCCCACAGCAGCTCAGCAAAGCCTCTACAGGCAGACAGTGACTAGGCTGCCTCCTTGCTGGGCAGGGCAGCTCTGAAGGAAAAAAAAAGAAGGCAGCAGCACAACGGAAACTCATAAATAAAGCCCCAAATCCCTGGGACAGAGCACCTGGGAACAAAAAGCTGTTTATGAGTTCTGCTGCAGCAGACCTAAACGTACCTGCCCAGCAGCTCTGAATGAACAATGGAGCTCACAGCTCAGCATTTGAGCTCCTACAAAAAACAGACTGTCTCCTCAAGCAGCTCCCTGACCCCTGTATATCCAAAGAGTCACCTCATAAAGAAGAGATCAGACTGACACTTGGTGGGTATCCTTCTGGGACAAAGATACCAGAAGAAGAAAACTGGTAGCAACCCTTACTGTTCTGCAGCTGCTGCAGGTGATCCCCAGGCAAGCAGGCCCTGGAGTGGACCTCAGCAGACCTACAGCAGAGGGGCCAGATTGTTAGAAGGAAAACTAAGAAACAGAAATAACCTCATCATCAACAAACAGAACGTCCACTCAGAGACCCAATCTGAAAGCCAGGAACTACAAAGACGACAGGTGGATAAATTCATAAAGATGGGAAGAAACCAGCACAAAAAGGAAGAAAACACCCGAAACCAGAACACCTCTCCTCCTATAAGGGATCACAGCTCCTCACCAGCAAGGGAACAAGGTTGGATGGAGAACGAGTGTGATTAAATGACAGAATCAGACTTTAGAAGGTGGGTAGTAAGAAACTTCTGTGAACTAAAAGAACATATTCTAACCAAATGCAAAGAAACTAAGAACCTTGAAAAAAGATTTGATGAAATGCTAACGAGAATGGACAAAATAGAAAGGAATATAAGTGAATTGATGGAGCTGAAAAACACAACACGAGAACTTCGCAAAGCATGCACAAGTTTCATCAGCCAAATTGACCAAGCAGAAGAAAGGATATCAGAGGTCAAAGATCAACTCAATGAAATAAAATGGGAAGGCAAGAATAGAGAAAAAAGGGTAAAAAGGAATGAACGAAGTCTCCAAGAAATGTGGGACTATGTGAAAAGACCTAATCTACGTTTGATAGGCGTACCTGAATGCGACGAAGAGAATGAATCCAAGCTGGAAAATACTCTTCAGGATATTATCCAGGAAAACTTCCCCAACCTAGCAAGGCAGGCCAATATTCAAGTCCAGGAAATACAGAGAACACCACAAAGATATTCGTCAAGAAGAGCAACCCCAAGACACATAATCGTCAGATTCACCAGGGTCGAAATGAAGGAGAAAATACTAAGGGCAGCCAGAGAGAAAGGTCGGGTTACCCACAAAGGGAAGCCCATCAAACTCACAGCAGATCTCTCAGCAGAAACCCTACAAGCCAGAAGAGAGTGGGAGCCAACATTCAACATTCTTAAAGAAAAGAACTTTCAACCCAGAATCT
>NW_022437104.1:818680-821180 GCF_009761245.1 Sapajus apella
CACTCCAGCCTGGGTGACAGAGTGAGACTCCATCCAAAAAAAAAAAAAAAAAAAGTGGGGCGGTGGCTCATGCCTGTAATCCCAGCACTTTGGGAGGCTGAAGCGGGCAGATCACCTGAGGTCAGGAGTTTGACACCAGCCTGGCCAACATGGCGAAACCCTGTCTCTACTAAAAATACAAAAAATTAGCCGGGCATGGTGGCAGGTTCCTGTAATCTCAGCTATTCGGTAGGCTGAGGCAGAAGCATCACTAGAACCCGAGAGGCGGAGGTTGTAGTGAACCAAGATCACACCACTGCACTCCAGCCTGGGTGATACAGCAAGACTCCATCTTAAAAAAAAAAGCATAACCTGAGTGTAATCAAGAGGAAACTGATCAGACAAACTCATATTAAGGGACAGCCTAAAAATAACTAGCCTGAGCTACAAAAATGACAATATTATGAACCACAAAGAAAGACTGAGGCGGGGCCCAGTGGTTTACACCGGTAATCCCAGCGATTTGGGAAACCAAGGTGGGTGGATTACCTGAAGTCAGGAGTTCAGGACCAGACTGACCAACACAGTGAAACCCTGTCTCCACTAAAAATACAAAATTAGCCGGGTGTGGTGGCACAAGCCTGCAATCTCAACTACTTGGGAGGCTGAGGCAGGAGAATCGCTTGAACCTGGGAGGCAGAGGTTGCAGTGAGCCGAGATCATACCTTACACTCCAGCATGGGCAACAAGAGCAAAACTCCATCTCAAAAAAAAAAAAAATGATCTTCCAGATTGTAGGAGACTAAAGATTAAAGAAATATGACAACTAAATGCACATGATTTGTTTTTTTTTCTCTTGCTATAAAATATGTTGTTGAGGAAATTGGCTAGTTCTGAATAAAGTCTGTAGATTATATATTTAATAATATATATTTTAGTTTTCTGATTGTGATAATTACTCTGTTTACATAAGATAAACCCTTGGTTTACAAAATACACCCAGAAGTATTTAAGGGTAACGGGGCACCATGTCTACAACTGATTCTCAACTTGTTCAGGGGAAAAAAGAAGTAAACATGCAAACACAAACACATATATGAGAGAGAGGGGTAAACGGCATAGAAGAAAGCAGATGTGAGAAAATGTTAACATTTGGGGAATCTGAATGAAGACAGTTCCTTGTGCTTTTCTTAGAAATTTTGAGTAAGTCTGAAATGTTCAAAATACATATATAAAAGAAAACACACACACATACTTATAAGTGCTTAGAGTAGCCACACAAAGACCATACAAGGAAGGGGTAACGGTGGTGATCTGCAGTGGAGAACTAGGAACCTGAGGGTGAGTGGTGAAAAAGCAACTAAATTTTCTTTTTTTTTCCCATTTATTTATTTTATTGCATTTTAGGTTTTGGGGTACATGTGAAGAACATGCAAAATTGTTGCATAGGTACACACGTGGCAGTGTGATTTGCTGCCTTCCTCCCCATCACCTACATCTGGCATTTCTCCCCTTGCTATCTCTCCCCAGCTTCCCACCCCCCACCGTCCCTCCCCTATTTCCCCCCAACAGACCCCAGTGTGTAGTGCTCCCCTCCCTGTGTCCACGTGTTCTCATTGTTCAACACCCGCCTATGAGTGAGAACATGCGGTGTTTGATCTTCTGCTCCTCTGTCAGTTTGCTGAGAATGATGGTTTCCAGGTTCATCCATGTCCCTACAAAGGACACAAACTCATCGTTTTTGATGGCTGCATAATATTCCATGGTGTATATGTGCCACATTTTCCCTATCCAGTCTATCATCGATGGGCATTTGGGTTGGTTCCAGGTCTTTGCTATTGTAAACAGTGCTGCAATGAACATTCCGTCTGTGTTGTTTGAAGAGTTTATCCTGTGCACATACTACACACTCCAAAGTTCCCATCAAATACTACTGTTTCCAAAAAGCCTATTTATTTGTCCTAACCTTTTTCAAACAACAATCCTTCTTTACATTATCTCCCAAAATAAGACACAGAAAATCAAACCTAAAACATGGGCAAACAAATTTTAAAAAAGAAAGAAAAAAAGAAATGCCGAAACTCACACAGAAAGAAATTCCCTAAGTATGTCCATTCAGTGACATATTTTTGAAGCCATTTAAATAATGGTCATAAAGAATTCTAATGGGAAAATGTTTATATGCAAATTGCAGCATAAAATTGACTATACAGCATGATCCCAAATATGTTCTGTTTATCTGTTAAGGCCTAGAATACAGACTAAACACACCAAGGTACTAACGCTGGTTGTGTTTGTGTGGTAGATAGGATGCGGTTTTCCCCAAATTTTCTTTTTCCCTCTCTCTTTTTTTTTTTGAGACAGAGTCTCATTCTATTGCCCAGGCTGGAGTGCAGTGGCACAATCTCAGCTCACTGCATCCTCCACCTCCTGGGTTCAAGCAATTCTCCTGCCCTAGCCTCCCAAGTAGCTGGGATTACAGGCACCCACCACCACGCCCGGCTAATTTTTGTACTTTTAG
>NW_022437104.1:826180-842783 GCF_009761245.1 Sapajus apella
CTTTCACAGCTTATTTTCACATCAGAGATAGCTAAAATCTCCAGATTGGAGAGGAGAGTCTCTAACATCCAATGACTTTCCCTGAAGGACTCTCACCTTCATCTTAATCTGGAAGCTTCAGATAAATCAGAAAAGTAAGATGCTAGTTACAGATGACCCCAATTCTGAATCTTCCATCTTTTTTCACTGCCCTCCACTCCACACTGTCAGGAGCTTGCAGCACTGGCTCAATTGCCAAACTGGTTGCTATGACAACAGTTACAAATAACTCAGATGCAGATGAAGATTTTAACCCAAGAGCTGCTGGGCCAAGAGCTTCTTGCTTCCTCCTTAGAACAGATGAGGGAAAATCCAAAAAAAATATTTGGGATCAAGTTACTCTCTTGCTCAGAAGCCTACCAAAGCCCCTCAATGTCAAGAATAATAAATCCTGGCATCCAAGCCCCCCACCCCTCACAAAACTTGATTTAAATATTTTCAGTCACTTGCTTCCTTTAAAAAATGATCACTCCTGTTTTTTTGAAACCTACCGGCTACCATGTCCTATGTTGAATGCTTTATATACAGTATCTACAGAAATCTTCCCAGAACTCCAACAAGTAGACATTATTATTCTCACTTCACAAAGGAGAAAATTAAGGCCCATGGATACAAATGAGTTGAGTAAAGAGGTCAGAGAGTAAGAATTCAAACTCAAATCCATAAGATTCCCAAACACACGCTGTTTCCATTGTCAATGGTTCACAGATGTTGCTCTACAGACCGGACTTATCCACATAATCTGTGGCAGATTTGGGTCTGCATTCAAGAAGATTGAATGCATTTGTCTCCCCTAACTCTTGATCCTAAAAAATAAAAGTAAAGGAATCAAATGTATAAACTCACAACTCCAAAGAAAGCTGGAGGAGTTCCCATCAGTGGTAAAGAGATTTTGATAACTTTCTGGCAAGAAGAGAGGGGCGGGAGGGGTGGTAACTGAGAAATCAGAGCAGGGAAAGGCATGAACAGAGTCCACATGTGGGAAGAGATCCACTGGGAGAGAGCTGATCTACCCTGCCAAATCCTGGAGAGGTGCAGTAAAGGTATCCTGATGGTGGGAGCAAGACGTAAAGCCTCAAATAGGGGCTAACTCAAAGCGTGTGTTAAAACAGTTGATCTCCCTCCACTTTCCCCTCACTGCATGGGTAGAAATCACAAGAGCCAAGTATCTACACTCCAGCAAAATGTCAGAGTTCTCCAAAGAAATCAGAGTCCCAGAGCAATGGCCTCCACATTCTGTACTTAGAGGTCCTCTGGCAGATTATGCAAGTCTCCATCCAGTCACCTTCAAGGGAACTCCAGTAGTAGACCTGACAAACCCCTTCCCCTTACACAGAGCTCCAAGTCAGCATTTTATTGTGTTTTTAAATCAATGGGCTGATATGTTTGCACATTTATGATAAAATATGCTAATAGGTTTATAAATGAGCTGATAAACCAAATGTGAAAAACAAAGGCTAGGTGTATTCAAGTGGGAAAAAATCAAGCAATTATTAAAGCCAGAAATACTTAAAAAAATTTTTTTTGAGACGGAATCTCTCTGTTGCCCAAGCTGGAGTGCAATGGCGTGATCTCGGCACACTGCAACCTCCGCCTCCCTCCCTTGGCCTCCTGAATAGCTGGGACTACAGGTGTGCACCACCACACCAGGCTAATTTTGTGGGTTTTTTTGGTTTGTTTGTTTTGTTTTTTTAGTAGAGATGGGGTTTCACCATGTTGGTCAGGCTGGTCTCAAACTCCTGATCTCGCGTCTACTGCCTCCGCCTCCCCAAGTGCTAGGATTACAGGTATGAGCCACCGCGCCCAGCCCTATCTTAAAAAATGTTAAAGGTAATTATAGTACATGTCTTGACTTTGTAGTGACTACTGATTTACTAAAGAAATAAATAAATGGAGGGAAAATAGGGGATGAAAAAGAGATAAATGTTCTTCTATTATAAGGAGATTTCAAAAGATAGTATCTCAAATTGCTAAGTTAGAAAAATAGTAATATGAAGAATATGATGAAGAATCGTGGTGGCCCATCACTTAAAACTCTTTCCAACCATAACTAAACAACAAACAAAACACCCAACTGACAGTGTCTTAAACACATATGGCCTTTCATTTATTTATTTATTTATTTATTTTCAGTTAACAGGAAGTGTGGCATGGGTTTAGCTGCTCAATGATGTTATCAAGAAATCAGGCTCTTTCTGACTTTCTTCCTTAACATGTTGTCTTCGTCCTCATGCTAATCCCCACATGGTCACACGATGGCTGTCACAGCTCCAGACAGCATGATTATATTCAAAATATATTCAAAGCAGAAAGAAGGAAGGGGAGGGCATTAGCTGTGTATGTCTCTTTGTTCAGGAAAGTAAAAGGGCCCCAGCAAACATCTCATTGGCTATAGCTGGGTAATGTAGCCATCCTCAGCTACAAAGGAGGGTAAGAAAGCAAACAGCTGGTTGTTTAGCCTCTAAATTGGAGGTGACAAAGAAGAAGGGATTTGGGAATGGTAAATTCTGAAGAAACAGCTAAAAGTGTTGAAAGTGTTTCTTCTAGGGCACAGGGCATGCAGTGGGAAGAATATAGGATATTGCTAGGTTTTATTATGAGCCCTTTAGTAGTATTTTATTTTTTTAATGATGTGCATATGTTACTTTGATAAAAACTAAAACTTTAAGTGTTGGCCGGGCATGGTGGCTCACACCTGTAATCCTAGCCCCTTGGAAGGCTGAGGCAGTTGGATCATGAGTTCGGGAGTTTGAGACCAGCCTGATCAATAGAGTGAAACCCCGTTTCTACTAAAAATACAAAAATTATCCGGCCATGGTGGCGTGTGCCTGTAATCCCAGCTACTCAGGAGGCTGAAGCAGAATTGCTTGAACCTGGGAGGCGGAGGCTGCAGTGACCTGACATTGCGCCACTGCATTCCAGTCTGGGCGACAGAGCAAGACTCCGCCTAAAAAAAAAAATTAGTCTTATGGTTTTATGAAAAAACCATTTAAAAAATAAAAGCTGGTAGAAATTTTCTGTCTCCAGAGGAAACAATGTCAATTCACCATGGAAGCAAACTTACCAGAATAGCCTTATTACTTAAACTAAGGTATTGCAGATATCCCCACTGATCTTAAAGTTTGCTACCGCTATTAATCTGAATGTGACTGGTGGAAACCAGGACCGCTCTGTGATGTAGTTATGTGGGTTGACAACGGTTAGACAGTCCTGGTGCCATTTCCTCTTCCATTTATTAGCTTTGTGACCCTGGGTGAATGACACCTGGAAGCCTTATTTTCCCTTTTTATGAAATGAAGATAATTCTAGTGCCCAATACAGAGTAAGCACTCAGCAAATATTACCTACTATGATTAAAATGTTAAATGCTCTGTGTAGTGACCTTAACAAAATCTCCATGACCCTTAACAATATTATGCTTCCACTGAGTTAACTGTTTATCCTTAACATGGGTTTGGACTAGACTGTCACTGAAAATTATTATTTGTTCTTGAGAGATGTGTGTGCATACAAATGGTCAACAGATATGTGAAAAAATGCACAAAATCATTAACCATTATGTAAATGTTAATTAAAGGCAGAATGAGGTATCAGCTCACACCTGCCAGAAAGGCTAGTATCAAAAAGACAAAAAATAACAAGTGTTGACAAGGATGCAGAGAAAGGGCAACCCTTGTATGTTGTTGGTGGGAATGTAAATTAGTAGAGTCATCATGGAAAATTGTGTAGAAGTTCTTCTACAAACTAAAAATATAACAACTACCATATGATCTAGAAATCCCACTACTCGGTATATAGCCAAAGGATTTGAAATCAGTACGTCAAAGAGATATCTGCACTTCCATATTTATTGCAACATTATCCACAATAGCCAAGATATGGAATCAACCTAAATGTCCATCAACAGATGAATGGATTAAGAGAATGTATATATTCACAATGAAATACTATTTAGTATTTCAAAAGAAGGAAATCCTGCCATTTACAATAAAAAAGATGAACCTGGAGGCTACCTAAATATGCTAGGCACAGAAAGTCAAGTACTGCATGATCTCACCTATATGTGGAATCTAAAACTATCAAACTTATAGAAGCAGAGAATAGAATAGAATAGTGGTTACCAGGGGCCAGGGGTTAAGGGGAATTGAGAGATGTTAGTCAACAAATACAGTTTCAGTTAGACAGGAGGAATAAATTTTTTTGAGATCTATTGCACAGCATGGTGAGTATAGTTAATAATAATAATGTATTGCATATTTCAAAATTGCTAAGAGAGTAAATTTCAAATTTTCTCACTACAAAAGTTGATAAATATTTGAGGTGACGGATACATCAGTTTACTTGATCTAATTATTTCACACTGTATACGTATATTATAACATCATACTGTGCCCCATAAATATACACAATTCTAATTTTTCAATTAACAATAAAAAAGTTTAAAAAGTTAAAATGAAAAGGAAATTATGTAGCCCAGAATAGAATGAGATGATATACACAAAGTGTTGAAAAAAACCAAAAAGCCTTCCAACCAGGAATACTACATATTGCAATATAGTCCTTCAAAAATAAAGACTTTCTCAGAAAATAAAAGCTGAGAAATTTCATCAGTACCAGACCATCCTTACAAGAAATGCCACAGAGTTATTCAAGTTGAAATAACAGGATGCTAAACATAAACATGATAGCGTAGGAAAGTATGAAACACATTGATAAAGGTAAATATATAGACAAGTACAGAAAATTATATTACTGTAATGATGGTGGGTAAGCCACTTTTAATTCCAGTATGAGTTTAAAAAATTAAAATATTAAAAATAATAACAAAATATATTTAAATGTACACAATGTGAATAGGTAGATATCTTGACAATAAGACAATAAAATATATGGAGTGGAGAAGTTAGGATGTAGCAGATATATATACAGTTGAATTTAAGTTGTTATCAGCTTAAAATAGGCTGTTATAAAATATTTTAGGCCAGGCACAGTGGCTCACACCTGTAATTCCAGCACTTTGGGAGGCTGAGGCAGGCAGATCACCTCAGGTCAGGAGTTCAAGACCAGCCTGGTCAACATGGTGAAACCCCGTCTCTACTAAAACTACAAAAAATTAGCTGCGTGTGGTGGCGGGCCCCTAAGATCCCAGTTACTCTGGAGGCTGAGGCAGGAGAATTGCTTGAACCCAGGAGGCGGAGTTTGCAATGAGCCGAGATCACACCACTGCACTCCAGCCTGGGCAATAGAGCAAGACTCCAAATCAAAATTAAAAATGTATATAAATTCCAAGGTAATACCAAAAACAAAAATATCTGCAGAGGAAACACAAAAGAAACAGAGGGAAAAAAAATCAAATCATATCAATACAAAAAATAAACAAACAAAAGGAAACAACTGGAGAAGAAAAGACAGAAAAAAGAACTACAATACTAACACAAAACAGTTAACAAAGTAGCAATTGTAAGTTATTCTTTATCAATAATTACCTTATAAATGTAAATGAACTAAACTCTCCAATGAAAAGACATACAGTAACTGAACATAGAAAAAAAGAAAAGAGCAAACTACACACTGTCTGAAAGAAACTCACTTTAGATTAAAGGACACACAGAGACTGAAAGTGATGGCATGGAAAAAAAATCTCAGGCAACTGGCAAACAAAAGAAAGGAGGGGTGGCAATACTCATATCAGACAAATAATAATTTAAGTCGAAAACTGTCACAAGTGACAAAGAAGAACCTTATATAATGATAAAAAGACTAATCCACCAGAAAGATATAATCATTACAAATATATATGCACCCAACATCAGTTCATTTAATTTCATAAAGCAAACATTGACAGACTGAAGGAAGAAATAGACAGCAACACAAAAATAGTCAGAGACTTCAATATCCCACTTTCAATAATGGATAAAACACCCAGATAGAAGATCAAAAGGGAAAGAGAGGACTTAAATAACACCATAGACCAAATGGACCTAAGAGACCTATACGGAATATTCCACTCAACAATAGTAGAATACACTTTTTTTTTAAAATGGAAGATTCTCGAAGATAGATCACATGTTAAGTCAAAAACATTTCTGGGCAAATTTAAGATTGAAATCATAGCGGATAAGTTTTCTGATAATAGTGAAAGAAAACTAGAAATCAATAGCAGAAGAAAACTGAAAATTTTCAAATATGCGGAAATTAAACAACACACTGTTGGAACAGCCATTGAGTCAAAGCAATCAAAAAAGAAATGAGAAGATACCACAAGTCAAATGAAAATGAGAACAAAACATAGGCTAACTAATAAAATGCAGCAAAAACAGTACCGAGAGGGAAGTTTATAGGAAGAAATGCTTACATTAGAAAAGAAAAAAAATCACAAATAAACAACCTGTCTTTCAACTCAAAGAGCTAGAAAAAAAGAAACTAAGCCCAAAATTAGCAGAAGGAAAGAAATAACAATAATTGGAGCAGAAATAAACAAACTGGAAAATAGAAAAATCAATAGAAAAAAATTAACAAAACTAAAAATTGTTTTTTAAAATGTAAGCAAAATTGACTAAAAATGATTGAAGACTCAAATAAAATCATAAATGAAAGAAGAGACATTACAACTAACACAACAGAAATAAAAAGGATCATAAGAGACTACTGTGAACAATTATATGCCAGCAAACTAGATAACCTAGAAGAAGAGTTTATTTGGCTGGGTGCAGTGGCTCATGCCTGTAAATCCCAGCATTTTGGGAGGCTGAGGTGGGTGGATCACCTGAGGTCGGGAGTTCTAGACCATGCAAACCAACATGGAGAAACCCCCTCTCTACTAAAAATACAAAATTAGCCAGGCATGGTGGCACATGCCTGTAACTCCAGCTACCCAGGAGGCTGAGGCAGGAGAATTGCTTGAACTGGGAGGTGAAGGTTGCAGTGAGACAAGATCACATCATTGCACTCCCAGCTGGGTGACAAGTGTGAAACTCCGTCTCAAAAAAAAAAAAAGAAAAGAAAAGAAAGGCCTATTTAATGGATAAATTTAATGGATAAATTCCTACAAATATACAACCTACCAAGACTAACGCTTGAAGAAATAGAAAATCTGAGCACACCTATAGTTAGTAAGGACTTTGAGTTAGTAATAAAAAAAAACTTCTCAACAAAGAAAAGCCCAGAACTAGATGGCTTCACTGGTGAATCCTAATAACAATTAAAGAAGAAATAATGCCAATTATTCTCAAACTCTTCCAAATAATGAAGAAGAAGGAATGCCTAAAACCCATTTTATGGGGCCGGCATTACCCTGATACAAAGCCAGACATTACCATGAAAGAAAACAACAGATCAATATCTCTGATGAATATAGATGTAAAAATTCTCAATAAAATACTACTAAACTGAATCAAACAGCACATTAAAAGGATCATACATCATGTCCAAGTGGGTTTTATCCCTGGGATGCAAGGATTTCTAAATTTTACTTCCCTCACTACACCAAGGTAGCAAAGATGTTTTAACAGATGAAAATCAATTAATGTGATGCACCACATTAACAGAATAAAGGCTAAAAAATCACACAATTATCTCAATAGATGCACAAAAAGCATTTCAGAAAATTGCAAATTAAAACCACACTGAGATACCGTCTTACATAAGCCAAAATGACTTTTATTAAAAAGTTTAAAACCAACACATGTTGGCATGGTTGTAGAGAGAAAGGAACACTCATATACTGCTGGTGGGAATGTAATTAGTTCAACCTCTAGAGAAAACAGTGTGGAGATATCTCAAAGAACTAAAAATAGACCTATCGTTTGACCGAGCAATCCCACCTACCTGGTATCCACCCAAAGGAAAATAAATCAGTATATAAGAAAGACAACGAGAACTTGTATTCTTATTGCAGCACTATTTACAATAGTAAAGTCAAGAAACCAACCTAAGCATCCACCAACGATGGAGTGGATCGAGAAAATGTGGCATATTCTGGACATAGAAATGGGCAAAGATTTCATGACGAAGATACCAAAAGTAATTGCAACAAAAGCAAAAATTTACAAATCGATATAATTAAACTAAAGAGCTCATGCACAGCAAAAGAAACTATCAAGAGTAAACAGACAACCTAACAGAATGGGGGAAAATGTTTGCAAATTATGCATCCAACAAACGTCTAATACCCAGCATCTATAAGGAACTTAAACAAATTTACGAGAAAAAAACAACCCCATGAAGAAGTGGGCAAATGACATAAACAGACACTTCTCAAAAGAAGACATACATGTGGCCAACAAACATATGAAAAAAAAGCTTAGCATCATTGATCATTAGAGAAATGCAAACCAAAACCACAATGAGATACCGTCTCACACCAGTTAGAATGGCTATTATTAAAAAGTCAAAAAATAACAGGTGCTGGCAAGGTTATAGAGAAAAAGGAATGCTTATACACTGTTGGTGGGAGTATAAAGTAGTTCAACCATTGTGGAAAGCAGTGTGACAATTCCTCAAAGAGCTAAAAACAGAACGACTGGCCGGGCGCGGTGGCTCATGCCTGTGATCCCAGCACTTTGGGAGGCCGAGGTGAGTGGATCACAAGATCAGGAGTTCAAGACCAGCCTGGCCAACATAGTGAAACCCTCATCTCTACTAAAAATACAAAAATTAGCCAGGCATGGTAGTGCACGCCACCTGTAGTCTCAGCTACTCAGGAAGCTGAGGCAGGAGAATTACTTGAACTTGGGAGGCAGAGGTTGCAGTGAACCAAGATTGAGCCACTGCACTCCAGCCTGGGTGACAGAGTGAGACTCTGTCTCAAAAAAAAAAAAACAACTACCGTTTGACCCAGAAATCCCATTACTAGGTATATTCCCAAAAGAATATAAGTCATTCTATCATAAAGACACATGCACATGTATGCTCACTGCAGCACTATTTGCAATAGCAAAGACATGGAATCAACTTAAATGCCCATCAATGGCGGACCGCATAAAGAAAATGTGGTACATACACACCATGGAATACTATGCAGCCATAACAAAGAACAAGAACATGTCCCTTGCAGGAACATGGATGGAGCTGGAGGCCATTATTTTTAGCAAACTAACGCAGGAACAAAAAACCAAATACTGAATGTTCTTACTTATAAGTTGGAGTTAAATAGGAACACATGAACACAGAGAGGAACAACAGACACTGGGGCCTATTGCGTGGTGGAGGATGGAAGGAAAAAGAGAATTGGGAAAAATAAATAACGGGTAATAGGCTTAATACCTGGGTGATGAAAGAATCTGTACAACAAATACCCATGACACAAGTTTACCTATATAACAAACCTGAACATGTACCGCTGAACTTAGAATAAAAGTTAAAAAAGAGAAAATGTGATATAGATACACCATGGAATACTATGCAATCATAAAAAAACAATGAAATCATTTCCTTTGCAGCAACATGGATGCAGCTGGAGGCCATTATCTTAAGTGAACTAACAAAGAAACAGAAACTCAAATATTGCATTTCTCACTTATTAAATGGGAGCTAAACAAAGGGTAACATGGACATAAAAATGGAGAAAATACACTCTGAGGACTTCAAAAAGAGGGAGGCTGGGAGGGGGTTGAGGGTTGAAAAATTACCTGTTAGATATAAGGTTCAGTATTTGGGTGATGGGTACATAAGAAGCCCAACCCCCACATGTAATATCCATGTAACAAACAAGCACACATACCCTCTGGATTTAAAATATATTTTTTTAATTAAAAAAAATTTAATACATTTTCATGATAAAATATTTCAACAAACTAGGAATAGAAGAAAAATACCTAGATGTAATAAAGGTGATAATGAAAAGCCCACAACAAACATACTCATGGTGAGAACTACCATATCATCCAACGATTCTATCTCCAGCTGTTGATTCCAAAGAATTGAAATCAGGAACTTGGAGAGATATTTGCACTCCCACGCTCATCACATCATTATTCACGACCAAGATATGGAAACAACTTAAATGTCCATCGATGGATAAATGAATAAATAAACTGTGGTATACACATATCATAAAATATTATTCAGCCTTAAAAATGGAGGAAATCTTGCCACATATGACAACATGAATGAACTTTGAGGACATTATGCTAAACAAAATAAGCCAGCGATAAGACAAATACTGTGTGATTCTACTTATATGAGATATTTAAGATAATCAAAATCATAAAACCAGATAATAGAATGGCGGTGGTCAGGGATTGGGAAAAGGGGAAATGAGTTGCTATTTAATGGGTATCAAGTGTCAGTTATGCAAGATGAATAAGTTGTAGAGATATCCCGTATAACATCACGTATATAGTTAACAATACTGTATTGTACACTTTAAATTTGCTGAGAGTAGATCTCATATTGTGTTCTTACGACAATGAATTTTTTAAGAAAGATATTTCATGCAAAGACTAACCAAAGGAGAGCAGAGATGGTATACAAATATAAGGCAAGATAGACATTAAGGCAACAACTGTTACAAGAGACAAAGTAGGACATTAGATAATGATAAAAAGGTCAATGCACCAAGAAGTAGAACAATTATCAACATATTCATTAAATATCAGCTCTCCTAAATATATAAAATAAACATTGATAGAATTGAATGGAGGCCAGGCGCAGCGGCTCACACCTTGAATCCCAGCACTTTGGGAGGCCGAGGCAGGTAGATCACCTGAGGTCAAGAGTTCGAGACCAGCCTGGCCAACAGAGCGAAACCCCATCTCTCCTAAAAATACAAAAAATTAGCCAGGCGTGGTGGTGTGCACCTGTAATCTCAGCTACTTGGGAGACTGAGGCAGGAGAATTGCTTGAACTCAGGAGGGGGAGGTTGCAGTGAGCCGAGATTGCGCCACTGTACTCCAGCCTGGGCGACAGAATAAGACTCTGTCTCGAAAAAAAAAAAAAAAAAAAGGAAATAAAGAAAGAAAAGAAAAAA
Source organism: Sapajus apella (assembly GCF_009761245.1). NCBI lineage: Eukaryota > Metazoa > Chordata > Mammalia > Primates > Cebidae > Sapajus > Sapajus apella. The sequence goes on from NW_022437104.1 coordinate 837,189, forward strand.
GAATTGAACAAATGTACAATAATAGTAGGGGACTCCAAGACTATTCATATGGACGAAACAACCATATAGAAGATCAATAAAAAGAAAGAGGACTTGTATGTACACACCATAGGCCAATTAGATCTAACAGACATAAAACAGAACACTCACCCACCAATAGCAGAATACACATTTACTCAAGTACACATGGAACATTCTCCAGGATAGACCATCTGTTAAGCCACAAAACAAGTCTCAATACATTTTAAAATGTTGAAAACATACAAAGTTTTTTTTCTTTTTCTTTTTTTTTTTTTTTAGACGGAGTTTCGCTCTTGTTACCCAGGCTGGAGTGCAGTGATGCAATCTCGGCTTACTGCAACCTCCACCTCCCTGGTTCAAGTGAGTCTCCTGCCTCAGCTTCCTGAGTAGCTGGGACTACAGGAAGGCACCACCACACCCGGCTTATTTTTGTATTTTTAGAAGAGACGGCGTTTCACCGCATTGGCCAGGCTGGTCTCAAATTCCTGAGCTCAAGTGATCTGCCCACCTCAGCCTCCCAAAGTGCTGGGATTACAGGTGTGAGCCACCACGCCCGGCATCTTTTCTAATCACAGTGGAATGAAACCAGAAATCAGCAGCAGAAGGAAAACTGGAAAATTACCAGATATGTTGAAATTGAACAACTCACTTGTAAACAACCAATGAATCAAAGAAGAAATCACCAGGGATATTAGGAAATATCTTAAGATGAATGAAAATGAAAATACAACTTACCAAAACTTGTAGGATGTGGCAAAAACACTGGAAAGAGGGAAATTTATAGCTGTAATCACTTATATTTAAAAAAAGAAAGATCTCAAACAATCTAATTTTACACTATAAGGCTCTAGAAAAATAAAAGCAAAAAAACCCAAAGCTAGCAGAAGGAAGGAAATAATAGATTAGAGCAGAGAAAAATGAAACAGTAAATAGAAAAACAATTGAGAAAATCAAGAGTTGCTTCTTTGAGAAGATTAACAAAATTGACAAATTGTTAGCTAGATTAACTAAGAAAAAACAGAGAAGACCCAAATAACTAAAATCAGAAATGAAAGAGAGGACATTAAAACCAATTTTACAGAAATATAAAGGATCTTAAGAGGCTACTGTGAATAATTGTAGGTCAACAAATTGGATAACCTAGATGAAAGGGACAAATTCCTAGAAACACAAACCTACCAAGACTGAATCATGCAAAAATAGAAAATCTGAACAGATGTATAATTAGCAAGGATACTGAATCAGCTACTGAATCAGCTATCATAAACCTCCTCTCAGGACCCTATGAGCTCACTCGTGAATTCTACAAAACATTTAAAGAAGAAGACAAATACTCCTGAAACTCCTTTTTTTTTTTTTTTTTTTTTTTGAGACGGAGTCTCACTTTGTCGCCCAGACTGGAGTGCAACGGCACAACCTCGGCTCACTGCAACCACCCTGGTTCAAGTGATTCTCCTGCCTCAGCCTCCCAAGTAGCTGGGACTACAGGTGCATGCCAACATGCCCAACTAATTTTTGTATTTTCAGTAGAGACAGGGTTTCACCATGTTGGCCAGGGTGGTCTCCATCTCTTGACCTCACGATCCACCTCGGCCTCCCAAAGTGCTGGGATTACAAGTGTGAGTCACCGTGCCCAGCCCTGAAATTCTTCCAAAAAAAAAAAAAAAAAAAAAAAAACTGAAGAGGAGGGAAGCCTTCCAAGCTCATTTAATGAGACCAGCATTACCTTGATACCAAAGCCAGACAAAGGCACTACAAGAAAACTATAGACCAATATCCTTGATAAATATTGATTCAAAAATATTCAACAAAATACTAGCAAACAGAGTTCTACAGCATATTAAGAGAATTACACATCATGACAAGTGAATTTATTACTGAAATGCAAGTTTGGTTCAACTTATGAAAATTAATCAATATAATAAATCACATTAGCAGAATAATGGAAAAAATCCACATTATCACCTCAACTAATGCAGAAAAACATTTGACAAAATTTAACAGCCATTTATGATTTAAAAAAACTATAAACTAGAAATAGCAGGAAAATACCTGAAGATAATAAAGGCCATCTATGAAAAACCCATAGCTAACATCATACTTAATGGTGAAAGATTCAAAAGTTTTTCTATAAGATGAGAAACAAACAGGATTCCCACTATCATCACTCCTATTCAACATTGTATTGGAAGTTCTAGCCAGAGCAATTAGAAAAGAAAAAGAAATAAGAGGCATCCAGATTAGAAAAGAAGAAATAGTTATGTCTATTCACAAATTATATGATCTTATATGCAGACAACCATAAAGATTACACACACAGACACACATACACACAGAGACACACACATCTGTTAGAACGAAAGAATAAATTTAGTGAAGTTGCAGAATACAAAATCGACACACAAAAATCAGTTTCATTTCTCTACACTAACAATGAACAATTTGAAAAGGAAATTAATTTTAAAATTCCATTTAGAATAGTATCAAAAGGTCAGATGCAGTGGCTCACACCTGTCAGGAGTTTGAGACCAGCCTGGCCAACATGGTGAAACCACATCTCTCCTAAAAATACAAAAATTAGTGAGGTGTGGTGATGTGTGCCTGTAATCCCAGCTACTCAGGAGTCTGAGGCAGGAGAATAGCTTGAACTCCAAAGGTAGAGGTTGCATTGAGCCAAACTCATCCCACTGCACTCCAGCCTGGGCAACAGAGTGAGGCTCTGTCTCAAACAAACAAAAAACTACAAAGTGTTGCTGAAGAAAACTGAAAAAGACACAAGTAAATGGAAAGCCATCTTGTGTTCATAGATTGGAAAATAATATTGTTAAAATGTCAATAGTACACAAATTGATCTACAGATTTATTGCAATCACTATCAAAGCCACAACAGTATTTTTTGCAGAAATAGAAAAATTTATCCTGAAATTAATATTTCAAGGGACCCCAAATACCCAAAACAATCTTTTAAAAAAGAACAAAGTTGTATTTCTCCCACTTCCTGATTTCAAAACATATTACATAGCTACAATAATCAAAGCAGTATGGTACTGACATAAAGACAGCTATATAAGAGACGATCCAAGATGGCCGTTTAAGAAAAGCTCAGGAGTGCAGCTCCCAGTGAAAGCGCAGAGGGTGATTGGACGCCGCGTTTTTATTGCCCACAGACTAGGAAATTCCCGGGCAGAGGTGCTCCACGGTCGCCAGCGCGGCTGTTTCGGCCAGCGCGGCTGTGCCGGCCAGCGCCGCTGCTTTGCCCCGCGCGGCTGCTTTGTCGGCGCCCCAGAGCCGCAGTTCTCCGTACAAAATACACCGGTCCGGGGGCCCTTTAGGCTGGCGATTGGAGCCACGGGAAGTCGCCCATACGCTGGTTCAAAAAGGGGACTGAGCAGAGAACCAGGACAGTAGATTCCAGGGCAAAAAAAAGAAAAAAAAGGGCCACAAACCTCAGTGCCGCTGTTCAAGCCAGCGCAGTGAGTGGCCGCAGGAGAAAACAAACAGACCCCGGCGCCTCTTCAACAGGCGGCTGGAACACCAACTTAAAAAAGGCTCTGAGGCAGGGAGCCAGGCGATCAGGCTCCGCTGGCCCCACCCCCACAAAAGAACAGCAACCAGAAACTCTGGATTGAGACTTTCACAGCAAGCGCAGCTGAACCCGGGACAGTCCAGCTCTGTGGGGAAGGGGCGTCCACCATTACCGAGGCAGCCCGCCATTGCCAAGGCAACCCGCCATTGCTGAGGCAGCCTGCCGTTGCCAAGGCAACCCGCCACAGCAGAGACTCCGCCCCAACAGAGGCGGGCCACCATCGCCAAAGCAGTTCTAACTAAACCCATATAAACAGGACTGCAGGGAAGTTCACTCGGCAGCAGGGCGGAGCACACAGCAGCTCAGCAAAGCTGCTATAGGCCGACAGTGACTAGGCTGCCTCCTTGCTGGGCTGGGCAGGTCTGAAGGAAAAAAAAAAAAAAAAAGAAGGCAGCAGCATAACGGAAACCCATAAATAAAGCCCTAAATCCCTGGGACAGAGCTCCTGGGAACAAAAAGCAATTTATGAGTTCTGCTGCAGCAGACCTAAAAGTACCTGCCCAGCAGCTCTGAATGAACAACAACAGAGCTCGCAGCTCACCATTTGAGCTCCTATAAAGAAGAGACCGTCTCCTCAAGCAGCTCCCTGACCACTATATATCCAAAAAGACACCTTATAAAAGAGAGATCAGATTGACACTAGGCGGGTATCCTTCTGGGACAAAGATAGCAGAAGAAGAAAACTGGTAACAACCCTTGCTGTTCAGCAGCTGCTGCAGGTGAACCCCAGGCAAGCAGGGCCTGGAGTGAACCTCAGCAGACCTACAGCAGAGGGGCCAGACTGTCAGAAGGAAAACCAAGAAACAGAAATAACCTCATCATCAACAAACAGAACATCAATCTGAAAGATTTGAGACCCAATCTGAAAGCCAGCAACTACAAAGTCGACAGGTGGATAAATCCTTAAAGATGGGAAGAAACCAGCTCAAAAAGGATGAAAACACCCGAAACCAGAACACCTCTCCTCCTAAAAGGGATCACAGCTCCTCACCAGCAAGGGAACAAGGTTGGATGGAGAATGAGTGTGATGAAATGACAGAATCAGACTTCAGAAGGTGGGTAGTAAGAAACTTCTGTGAACTTAAAGAACATGTTCTAACCAAATGCAAAGAAACTAAGAACCTTGAAAAAAGATTTGACGAAATGCTAACAAGAATGGACAAAATAGAAAGGAATATAATTGAATTGATGGAGCTGAAAAACGCAACACAAGAACTTCGTGAAGCATGCACAAGTATCAACAGCCGAATGGACCAAGCAGAAGAAAGGATATCAGAGGTCGAAGATCAACTCAATGAATAAAACGGGAAGGCAAGACTGGAGAAAAAAGGGTAAAAAGGAATGAACAAAGTCTCCAAGAAATGTGGGACTATGTGAAAAGACCTAATCTACATTTGATAGGCGTACCCGAATGCAACGAAGAGAATGAATCCAAGCTGGAAAATACTCCTCTTCAGGATATTATCCAGGAAAACTTCCCCAACCTAGCAAGGCAGGCAAACATTCAAGTCCAGGAAATACAGAGAACACCACAAAGATATTCGTCAAGAAGAGCAACCCCAAGGCACATAATCGTCAGATACACCAGGGTCGAAATGAAGGAGAAAATACTAAGGGCAGCCAGAGAGAAAGGTCGGGTTACCCATAAAGGGAAGCCCATCAGACTCACAGCAGACCTCTCAGCAGAAACCCTGCAAGCCAGAAGAGAATGGGGGCCAATATTCAACATCCTTAAAGAAAAGAACTTTCAACCCAGAATCTCCTATCCAGCCAAACTAAGCTTCATAAGTGAAGGAAAAATAAAATCCTTTGGGAACATGCAAGTACTCGGAGATTTCGTCACCACCAGGCCAGCTCTACAAGAGCTCCTGAAAGAGGCTCTACACATATAAAGGAACAACAAGTACCAGCTCAACTAAAGGGCAAAAGAGCCAGCTAGCACCAAAATGGCAGTATCAAATTCACACATAACAATATTAACCCTAAAT